>NC_089801.1:17283151-17325651 GCF_029633855.1 Hoplias malabaricus
CTGTAATGAGGCTGTAACGAGCCTGTAATGAGGCTGTAATGAGTCTTTAATGAGACTGTAACAAACCTGTAACGAGCCTGTAATGCAGTTGTAATGAGCCTGTAATGAGGCTGTAACGAGCCTGTAATGACACTGTAACAAGCCAGTAATGAGGCTGTAATGAGCCTGTGATGAGACAGTAATGAGTTTGAAATGGGCTTGTAATGAGACTGTAATGAGGCTGCAATGAGCCTGTAAAGAGCCTGTAATGAGGCTGTAATGAGCCTGTAATGAGACTATTATGAGCCAGTACTGAGGCTGTATTGAGACTGTAATGAGACTGTAATGAGGCTGCAATGAGGCTGTAATGAGCCTGTAATGAGGGTGCAACAAGCCTATAATGAGACTGTAATGAGGCTGCAACAAGCCTGTAATGAGACTGTAATGAGGTTGGCAACAAGCCTGTATATAGGCTGTAACGAGCCTGTAATGAGCCTTTAATGAGGTTGTAACAAGCCTGTAATGAGGCTGCAACGAGCCTGTAATGAGGCTGTAATGAGTCTTTAGTGAGACTGTAATGAACTTGTAACAAGCCTGTAATGAGTTTGTAATGAGCCTGTAATGAGGCTGTAATTAGCCTCTAATGAGACTGTAACGAACCTGTAATGAGACTGTAACGAGCCTGTGATGAACAACAAATATTTAAATTTTCTGTGTTGATAACTTTTGAAGTACAAAAGTTATTACAAATCTGATTGCGGCAATTAATTCCTGAGACAATTCTGTTCTTCTTTGATATGCCACATGACCATCTTCCCATTGGAAAACCTTGCCCTTGAGCCAATATGGCAGCTTTCAAGATGAAGGCCATGTACAGGACACAGCCTAAATGTAGGCCCCTCCCTCACTGGGGTATTTAGGTCTGTCATTTTCCCCCTTTCCTTTCTGCAATAAAATGCTGAGACTTTGGACACTCTCTGTATATTATATATATATTTATTGTTATTCTCTGCTAATATCGGTGTTAAATGTGCAGGAAAATGTCTGATTTATATTTATTTGAGTGAAATGTTGTGAAAGAGTGTCCAGAGTGTGCTGTATTTTCCTGGATGTGTGACTGTGTCTTTTATGGACAGGACCCCAAATGAAGAAACTCTCTGAGCTCCAGACGTTAATCAACAGCCTGGGCTCTTCTCTCGGATCCGTTAACTCTCAGATACAGAGCAAACTGCAGAGCACAGGTCAGAGCTCCTCTCTTCACCACCAGGGGGACCCAGGGGCAACCTTTTGCTGCTCATCTGCTAAATTTACAGCAGAGAAAACGTTCTAATGTTGCATTCAAAGTGAAACGAAACTATTCATTGTTTTCAATTATGTACAGCAACACTGGATCGTATTTGTACCTTAAGATAACAGCTACAGAATCAGCTGCTACAAAATCTACAGTAATTAAATGTATAGTTTTTAGCTGCTGCTCTGATTCATTTCCGAGTCGTTTGAGAGAATCAGAATTACAAAAACAATTTGTTTCAAAAATATATAACGTTATATTTCAATATGTTTTAATGTTTTTATTTAACGTTTGTTTGTTGGTTTTTCTTCAGACGGTCAGTTCTCGGAGATGAAGAGTTTCCTGGACACTTTAAACTCCTCCGTGTCTGAGATTACAGTCAAACTCCAGGACACAGGTAAACAATCAGAGAGAGACCAACCTCCCAACTCCATCTGTGTCACTCTTTTTTGACAACGTAGGCTTTACTTTTATGCTGTGGATTACATAACTGTTTGGGTTTTGTATTATCACTACATTTTTCATGTTATTGTCTAATTACATGTGTATTACTTTAGTTTTATAACTGATCACAGTTATAGCTGTTGGTTCTGAATATTCAGGGTTTGTTTTTAATGCTTTTTGGGAACAGTCCTTCGTCACGACGCGAACCTCAGAGAAATAAAAGACTCTCTGACGGCTCTCAAGTCATCCCTGGTTTCGTTTGACTCTAAACAACAGAAATAAGCACTCACTCACTCACTCACTCACTCCCTCACTCATTCACTCAATCACACACTCACTCACCCAATCACTCACTCACTCACCCAATCACTCACTCACACATTAACCCAATCACTCTCTCATTCAACCAATCACTTATTCACTCATTCGCCCACTCACTCACTCATTCAACCACTCACTCACTCACTCACACATTCACTCATTCATCGACTCACTCGTTCATTCAACCATTCATTCACACACTCACTCTTTCACTTACTCACTCATTCACCCATTCATTCATTCATTCACCCACACACTCGTTCACACATACACTCAATCATGCACTCATACACTAACTCATTCACACACACAGCCATTCACACACTCACATATTCACCCACTCACTTATTCACACACTCACACATGCAGCTGCTCACCTGTGCACTCAGTTACCCACTCACTCATTCCCTCACTCACTCACTCACTCACTCACTCACTCACTCACTCAATCAATCACTCATTTACCCACTCATTCACTCACTCACTCACTTACTCATTTACTCACTCGTTCACTCACTCACTCATTCACTCACACACTCATGCAGCTGCTCACCTGTGAACTCAGTTACCCACTCACTCACTCACTCACTCACTCACTCACTGACTTACCCACTCACTCACTCACTCACTGACTTACCCACTCACTCAGTCACTCATTCACTCACTCACTCACTCACTCACTCACTCACTCACTCACTCACTCTGTTTATATCTCAAAAGGCATATCCTCTTCCCCTGTATGTGAAGTCTTTATTTGTGTCCTCAGAGGAGCGGGTGATGTCGGCGCTCAGTGAAATAAAAATGAAGGTGTCTGACAGTGATAAAACAGCAGGTATGATGCTAACGCTAACAGGGCTCTTCTTCACTTTACACTGACACCTACTGTCCTGGGTGTGTCAGGGATTCTGTACTGACCCCTACATTAAAAGTTTCTCTGGGAAACATCTGTAAACTGTAGATAAGCAGGACACAGTTGATTATAGATCAACAAACACTCACTACACTCTCTCTGTGGTAGCAGCCTCAAGGGAACATATACTGTACCTTTAATTAGGGAATATAATATTTCCTTATTCTAGATTTAACGGTAGATCTTAAAGTTGTGTTGATGTCGTATGCCCAGCTTCATCTACACTTCTATTCTCCAAATTTGTATAATGAAAGATTACAGAGATCCTGTGTGTGTAGGTGTGAGTGTGTGAGTGAATGTGGGCGTGTGTGTCGCCCTGTGAAGCAATGGTTTACTCATGGATGCATTGTACACACACACACACACACACACACACACACAGTTTCCTAATATCCTTGTGTATGAATGTATTATTGATCATGTTTTCCTTTTATCTCATGTCTCAGAGTCTCAGAACCGGACTCTGAGTGAGGTGCTGAAGCTGTCGACTTCTCTGCAGACTCTGTCCTCCAGACTCCAGAGTGCAGGTGAGGATGATGATGTGGATGAGGATGATGGTCTGTTGTTTATTTGGTTCGTGTGACTGTGAGGTCCTCTGCTGTTTCTCCTCAGACGAGCAGGTGAAGATATCTCTGGGAGAGGTGAAGGGGAAGCTGGAAGGCAGTAGTAAAACAGCAGGTGAGGAACCGAGTGGCATGTGTTTACTGTAATAAAGTTTTAAGACGCTCTGGAGATTTCTCCACACTTCACACACACTCTCCACCAACACAACTCTGTATAAAACACACTGAAGCTGAGGGACAGGAATGAAGGGGCTTCTACACTCTCTCCTGGTGTGGGGAACTTGTTAAAGACAGGGACAAGCAACACATTCTGGGTCAGAACCCCGTCGTTAAAGTACTGATCTGATCTGTCGCGCTCAGACTGAATATCAGAAATCTGTTTACACCAACTACATCTCCAAACAGCCACAGTCTGGGCTCCGTCACACTCTGTAAACATCCTGCCACTCACACAGTCATTCTGATAAAGTGTAATACACTACAGGAAGTGTAGGAGGTGCTAAAGCATGTTTTTTTTTTACTTTAAAACCTCTGTATAATGCTATGCAATGTTCCTACAACCCACACAGTCATTGTGACAGAGAGTAATACACTACAGAAGTCAGATTATTCATTCATTCATTATTAATCTGTTATTAATGTCTGTTTCCTTTTATTTCCTGTGTCTCAGAGTCTCAGGAAAAGATTCTGTCTGAGGTGTTGAAGCTGTCGTCTTCTCTGCAGTCTCTGTCCTCCAAACTCCAGAGCACAGGTGAGGATGATGACGATGATGGTTGTTGTTGTTGTTGTTGTTGTTGTCGTTGTGTGGTTCATTTATTTACTTTTATGTTGTGTCTCAGAAGAGAGAGTGATTTCTGCTCTGTCGGCACTGAAAGCTAAAGACGGGAGCAGCAGTGGAACAGCAGGTGACTAACTCCGTTGTTAAAGGAGCGGTCAGTCACTTTTACACAAAACCAGTGGAAAATAATGTTTGTAAAAGTGATAATTTATCATTGTTACACATTTTCTAAAAGGTATAACTGACGTGGAGAAGAATTAAATTTCTTTACACTTCCCCACAAAAGGGCGCTCTGTTTAATACAGGTTTAAACTGAATTTATACTTCTGCAATGAAACCTACACCGTGGCCTGATGCGCCCCTCTCCAGAAATGTAACTCCGCGTGCCGTGGGCGCAGACCGCAGCCTGTGATTGGTCAGGAGTGGGAGAGAGGTTGTTGAAGTTGAACTGAAGAAGAACAGGAAAATGAGCTCCTCTCCTCCACACACAGAGACACAGACAGCAGCACAATCACAGACAGAGACCTCCTCAGACACGGGTGGACATCAGGGACCAATCAAAATGTAGAACACAGGAAAAATACAGATGTCTCCAGGAAAAAATTAACTAAACGAGAAGCAGGAAAAACGTGCCGCTTTGTATTAGCTACTTTCCTGGCGCCTCGTGTAAACTCTACTCCATCCCAAACAGTGCCCTCCTCCCATAGTGCACTTTAAAGCTTTACAAATATAACTCTACTACACCACTGCTTTATTTACTACAGAGTGTAGAGGAAGATGTTTGAGATTCAGTGGTGAGGAGGTGTAACTGCAGACACCAGCACAGAAGAATAAACGCTCTGCATCCAGTCAAAGTGAAGTAAAAACCAGGTTTAGGGCAGATTCTCAGGTTGCTCCAGGCCACTAGGGGTCAGTGTAATGGTTGTTTCATAACATGAATAAGAGTAATTTATTTGAGTTGTTAGATATTGATAGCTTCTCGCTAATGTGCTCTGTAAGTGCTGCACTGTTTAAAGTGGAGCGGCAAATGATTCTCTTTATGTTTTATAAATAAATACAGTGTTTCACACACACAGTTTCTCATTGGTTTAATTCTGACTGCTCTCTGCTGTGCAGCTGTTTCCAGCTGTAAACCCGGATGGACTCCGTTTGGATCCAAATGTTTTTTATTCTCCAAAGACGAACTGAACTGGCACCAGGCTCGAGACTACTGCAAATCCCAGAATGCTTTGCTGCTCAAATTGGAAACTGCTGATGAATGGGTGAAGAATACAGACACACACACACACACACACACACACACACACACACACACACATTCATTGTGGGGATTTACCCTCACCTTCAGTAATGCCAGGATCACACTACACTATACTCTTAAAACTGATGGTTCTACAAGGGTTATTTAGTAAAGGAAATGGTTCTATACAGAACTCTGAACACTTGAAGAACCGTGTGTGTGATTAAAGGGTTCTCTGCATCATGAAGTTGTTCTTCAGACTGATAGAGAAATTGCTGTAGATGGTTCTCTATAGCAGCAACCAGGGTTCCTCTTGTCACAAGCTTGACATCATAACAGTGGAGGTGCACTGTTGGTGCCTCATAGAACCGGTGCTAGAAACATTTTCTTTAATAAAAAACCCTGACAGAACCTTCATATTTAAGAATGTATTTCAGCACATTTTCACCTGATTGTGTCGTATCCGACGATGTTTTCTTGACAACGACAAATACACATCTGCACATCTGTAAACACGGAGAAGAGCGAGAGGGTGTCAGGATCGCGGAGTCTGACGGAGGCGGACGCACAAGCTAAAACACAATGTTTATTTAAACAAAATATAACTAAACAGACAGACTTGGGTAATGTAAAGACAACAACAGAAAATGAAGGTGGAGGGAAACAGACAGAAGGAAGAGCAAACAACACGACGAAGGTGAAAAAAAATTAAGGACCAAGGAAACAAACAGAAGGAAACCAGAAGGACTTCAACAGAAAGGCAACACACAGGGAGCTAATAGAGACAGACAAAAGGAGCTAAACAGATAAGACTTAAATGGACAGACTAAACCTAAACACAGAGAGCTAAAGCAAACATGACAGATAGACTTAATAACATGACATAGGAAACGACAGAGACAGACAGACTGGACTGAGTAACATGACACTGCAACAGTAGAACAGAAACAACATGACCTGGGAACTTAAACGAATGACCGACAAACATACAGAGACAAAGGGACTTATATACACACAAGGACACCTGAGACTGATAACGAGGGGGCAGGACTACAAATGAGACACGGAAGAGGAGGAGGAACAAAGGCGGGACATGGGCGGAGACATGGACAATAACAAACAGAGCCATGTGCTAAGAGAGCACGTGGCAGGGAAAACAGACATGACAGGACAAGGGCGTGACAGAAGGAGGCTCTGCTGCAGCTATCAGTGGAACAACCAAACTGAGGAAACGCTCTGGACGTGTTACACATTACCTCAGGTTCTCTTTGTAGGACACAGTCCACACCATCCTCTCCATAACTGTCCACTATTGCTTCTTCTTTTCAGAACAAATCCCCAGCATCAGTTTCTGACCGACGACCTCTGAACTCACGCAACGACGCGAACAGAGAATAATCTGTGAGAAACCTGTACAGTCCCCAGTCTCCCACCTGAGACATGGCACTAGTTTATAGCTCTGACACAATAAACGTCCTGAAAGACAGAAGCATGGTGTGATGTGACCCTGGGATTACACTAACCCTGACCCTTACACTAACCCTGACCCTTTCAGAAACCACCTCAGCGCCTCAGAGATCACCTCTGTGTTTCTGTCTGATAAAAACAGTCAAATATTTGTGAATTAATTATGAATAATGGTGTAAGTCCGAGTTAACACATTAAGATGCTGGAGTGTGTGAAGTGTATCAGCCCAGTTCTGTGTTAACCCTCTCCTCTCTGGCTCTGCTGTGTTCTCCAGATGTTTGTGATTAGGAAAATTCCAGAATATTTCTGGGTCGGACTCACAGATGAAAACACGGGGCAGTGGCGGTGGGCCGATGAGACGCCTTATGTCATGAACTCAGAGTAAGAGACTTTACAACTCACACTGCACTCACACTACCTTCACTTTCCTGGTGTTCCAGCCTGACCCTCTCAGTGAGGACCGTCCACATTAAATGTGCAATCAACAATTTTCCATCATCGAACATTAGCCAACATTATTCATTAAAGTCGGTTTTCTGCTTTTTAATTTCTCTATTCCAGTGTTTCTTAAACTTTTTAAACCAAGTACCAGCCGTTATCAAACCAAAACCTCCAAGTAACACCTTGTGAGTAAGACCTTCTGAGTCTCACCACAGAAACATGTGGCCCCTGTTTCCTCCTCTGCTCCAGGGCGTAAAGCAAAGTCTGGCTTGAAATTTTTCATGTTTTTGATGCTTTTTTAAAATTTATTTTCATACTTTAAACAAAATAATTCTAAAATATTTATAAAAAATTATAGAGTGAATACAAATAACTATAGACATAAACAGTGTCAGGCTATGTAAACAAGATAGGCACTCGCAGGTTTTTAGCAGGAACAGTTTTACTTCACAGAAGTTATAGTACAAAACACACTGTAAGAAGAGAGCAGTCACAACCAAAAGGGGAAATCTAGAGAATTGTAATGCACAGGCCGAGGTCAAAAACTCAAAGTATCAAACACTAGCAGTCCAAATCCAAAAGACAGGGTCAAGAGAAACGAAAGAGTGGGTCATACAAGGGTTGACTTTCACAATCAAGATACGCTCAGTATGTAACAGAAGGGTTAGCAATACTTCGCAAATGACAAATGCCAAAGCCTGGGTTAATATACTAACTGAATAATTATGTCCAGATAAATAACAGCTGTGACTCAAAACTCAGGTAACCCGGAGCACACCAAAGAGTTCTCATTGGCTGATGGAGTCATGTGACTATCCGCTGAACCATGGGAACTGAAGTCCCCAGAGTAAGTCACAGACTCAAGTGGCAATGCGGGATGAAGTGAGGGAGGAAGCGAGGCGTCCACAGAGACAGCTGTGACAAACAGATGGTTCTAAACACAATTATACATTTATGAGAACATTTAAAATTTAGGGGAAATAAGTTTTTATTAAAAAATAAAAACGAGAAGAGATCATTTTAATATCAGTTATGCATTTAATCGGCCCCGGGTGAAAACAGCGTGGCACCGGAAGCAGGTCACAGCGGCTCTCTGTGCTTGTAGCAGTAGGTGAAGGAGGTAGAGCGCTGTGTTAAATAGTGTTTTAGGACTCTAATGATGCGAAGAACGTCTGCGTTGTTTCTGTCGATTTTACTCTGAATTTAGCCCTTCAGGTCTCCAGAGTATTTCTCAGGATTGATCGTTTTTTTTTCATTTCTGCTTTGCCTTTTTTGTAACAAAGTCCAAACTGCTCACGTCTGCCTCTAGCCTTTGCTTACGTTTAGTAATCAACTGAAACTGGGCTTTTTACATAGATTTCTCATATAAAACCGGGTGGTCACGCTCTCTGCTGACGTACCACCTCTTGTTGCTTCACGTGCCACCAGTGGTAGGTGTACCACAGCTTGAGAATCCTCTATTTTATTCTCCACAGAGTGGGTCTCCAACATGGGACAGATGTTATTGTTGGAACTCCATTGTGATGCAATGGCAACACAGCTCCAGTGTAAAGGAGTTAACAGCGCCCCCTGGCTCTGCATGTTCATGTCCTCATGTTCAGAGCTGAGACTACAGCGAGTAACGAGAAACAGAGCAAAAAGACGAGGTGAAAAAGTTTGACTATCGCTAATACGCAAAAAACAATGTGGTTCAAACTGTCTGCACACGCAGCACAGTGCCCCCCAGAGCCCCACACTGACCCTTCAACCATAGGCTTTTAACAGACTCCCCCCAGTTCCTCACCTCTCCTCTGTATGCTTTAGGACGCTCTCACAGCGGCGCCCCCTGGGGGTCTGATTTTAGAGAGTGTGTAGATCACTGTACACACACAGCACTGAGCATAAGTCAGAGACCACACAGTGTTTATTTACTGTCCTCTAAATACGTTCAGAACATGCTCCACACTCAGACACAGAGAGTGTTTCTGATATAAACTGCTGTAAAACATGTTGTTATTAAAGAAACGGATCTCTCTCTCGTTTCAGTGCGGCCCCTGATCACAGAGATGACGCCCCCTGGAGTTTATCCACTATATTAACTGTAGATGTTAAAGTTGTGTTGATGTCATTCACCCCATTTCATTTCCAGAACTTTTATTGTGTTCTTTTATTCTCCACAGTTGTATAATGAAAGATTACAGAGATCCCCCTCTCCTTCTGGAGAAGAGAATATAATGAAACTTTAGGGAACACAACTGGACTCTAACACCACTTCTGTACCTTTAAAGATACACTACACTGTTTGTAGCTTTATGTAGCAGTAATGTTCCTGTAGAGTACCTTTAATCTGAGAGTGTAGATGTTCTACAGACTTGTCATTTATCTTTTGCTTTATTTGGAGGGTGTGGCGTATAGCTGTAAACACTGAGGAGAGATTCTGTGGCTTGTCCAATGCTATCGCTCTTAAAAACCATGGTTCTGCAAGGGTTCTTTATTAAAGGAAATTGTTCTCTATAGAATCCTGAACAACTGAAGAGCCTTTTGCACGATGGAGAATGTGCTATAGCTTGTTCTACACAGCACGTTTTAGAAAAGGGTTCTATACAGCACCAAAAATGGTTCCGTTATGACGTCAAGCTTGTTACAACTGAAGAACCTTTTTTGAAGCCTTAAAGAACACTTTTCTAATAGGTGCTGTGTAGAAACATCTTGAACAAGGCACTGAACCCACAACTGCTCGCTGGGCACAAGGGATATCTGCCCCCTGCCCTGGGTGTGTGTTCACAGCCCCTTGTGCACTATTGTGTGTGTGTGTGTGTGTGTGTGTGTTCACTGCCACAGATGGTTAAATGTTGAAGACACATTTAGTTGTACTTTGTACAATGACAAATAAATGCACATTTACATTTTATTTATTGTTGTTTACGGTGCTGCTCTTTTTCTGAGAGTGATTCTGTGGGAAGTTTCTGACTGATTTATGAAGGTATTATTATTATTGTTTATTTTAGGCGGTGGTCGCCTGGGCAACCTGACGACTGGATGGATCATGGTCTTGGAGAAGAGGGAGAGGACTGCGCAAATTTATCACCCACTGGGCTACTGAACGATAGTCACTGCTCTGAATTAATGAAGTACATCTGTAAAACCTAACCCCCCCTGAGCTCAGAGCGCACTGATGTCTAGGGTTAGTGACGCTGTACTTTTTATAAACAAAAACAAAAAGTTCTTCTGATGAAACTGTTCTAAAGACATTAAAGCCACAGCTCACTTTTCTGTTCTGTTCATTCATTCCTTCATTTGATTGTTATATTGTTGTTTGGTGCTTTATTTCTGACAGATTCCAACGACTCGTTTACAAACACTAAATAAAACAATCTAAAAGAAAACTGTGCAGTGGGGTCTTTCAGTGTGTGATGATAATTATAATAATGATTATATTCTAATGACATATTATTACAGAGTAAGCAGTAATAACTATCTGTTTATTTGACTTAAATCATATTATTGCTACTAACAACACCCTCAGTACGTTACATACAACGTCTTGTTTTATTACAGCTTTTGACACTTATAATGCTAATACTTATACTGTTATAAATGATAATAACATTGTTATTACTGTTATTATTACTAGTGCTACAAATGGAAACATTTAACTGTAATTGACACTTGAGTAATTCTCTGCTCATGTTTTAATTTTTAAGAAAATGTAAATACATATTTAACCCTCAGATGAACCAGGCCAGGGTTTGATCCTAAAGATAAAAACTGCACGAAACACTTTGTAAACTTGGTAGTGGATATGATGAATGTGTATTAATTTCTAATAAGAAATTTTGACTTTCTGAAGATGTGATTTTAAATACCCAAGCTTTTGCTAGTTTTCAGAGACATCTCTAACCAAGATTGTAAGGTGAGATAAACCTCCAGAGCAGGCCCTTAAAAACCCCTCCAAAGACCCTTTTTTATGACTTAAGGACCCCCAGGGTCAAGAAAAGAATGCAGAGAGACACAGAGACTCAATCTTGATTGAAACCCACAATGCCCTCTTTAAAGGACACCTTTTTAAAGACTGTTAACTCTAAAAGACTCAAACATCCCAAAGTTCTTACATGGAAAACAAGTTGTATATGGGCACAACTGTTTGAAATTAACCCCGTTTGACAATCAAAATAGGTGGAATTAATTTACATGTGTTTAAAGTCATTTTTGTTTATGTGAATTTATGTAGAACCAAGGTAGTCACATACTATGTGTTTAGTTGGTTAATAATTATAAAGAAACATGGTTATTTTTTTTCTTAATGATATTACTTTGTGTTAACACATAATCTTTTATATTGCAAAGTATTCACTCAGGCATGGTCAAGTCTTTGTCCTGTCAAGTGTCATAAATTCTATGTGATGCCACTCCCAAGGTACAGGAAACAGCCAATCAGGAGCAAGAAAAGCTCCAATTCTCCCTCATTGAGGACGAATCAGGTATTCGGGGCAGGTTTTCTAAACTCTGGTTAAAAACCTGTGGCGCCAAATGACACAAGCTATTTCCAGCTTTTGAGCTTTGTAAGGTTTTTCGAGCTTTTTGGGCTTCTGCCCCTTTTTCTCCGATGTTCGACTCTTCACTTCAAGGATCCAGACACTTGGGGCGTTGTCTCTTTTAGCTTTTTCAAGCTAAAAGAGTAAAATGACCTGAGTTTTGCAAATGACTCTGCAGGCGTCAGACTCATGGCTTTCTTAAACAGTCTTGGACCTTTAAAGCGTGGTCCAGATAGAAACTACAGATTAAGAAAAGCTATAGTTTAACGCTAGCGAAATTTCAGTGCCACACCCAGAGCATGAAGGAAACCTTAGACCTCTGACCCTCCAAACGACGACAACGCCACGAAGAGGACTGCTGCACGCACTCTCAGAATGACCTTCTGAGATGCGGAAACCTGCACAGGAGAGACCTGCATGGACGTGCCTCTCTCTCTCTCTCACAAGGCGGCAGGTCAGCGACGACGAAGAATCCCCACAGAGACCTTCAGAACACCACCAGCTCCGACGGCTGCGTCTGAAAGCCTCGGGAGAAAAGGAACGCCCGCGGTTGCAACCTACAAGGCAATTCCGCGTCTGCAATTCTCCAGGAAGTCGTGCCGGAAGGCACCATTAGCGGCATGCTCCCTGTCGATCTCCGGATACGTAAGGTCACATGGTCTCATGTCTCTCATGGCTCATGGGTTGGTACTGAAGGTTTGCTGGGATAAACAATAACCTTTCTTAGAACTTAGGACAATAATTATCATAGAGAAATTCCCTCATATATTATTCTTCCTGTTCCCTCATGTATCGCTGTAATCCATTTCATTATATGAAAGTCTAATTAATATTCATTATTTGATATTACAATTAATAAACCAGTTGTGTGATAAAACCAATCCTTGGTTATTTGTTTGTGTGTGCACCTTTCTTGTATGGGATTATAAGGTAAGGACACTAAATATTAGTTAATGGCTCCCAAACATGGAGCTTAGCAAAATGAATTAAATAATTAATTATTAATAAAATAATAATTAATTATCATTGACTCCGCTATGTAGTGCAAATGCCACCGTGCATACTACTTCCACTACAACCTCCTCTACTGTGCATTGTGGGTAAAAAAGGAGAAGAGGGTTTTGCCTCAGCAGATTTCAGCAGTGAACAGTGGGTTTATATTTTAATAACCGTTTATTTTTCAAATGTAAACTTTTTAAAGTAGAATTATTACACATTTAAAAAAAAAAACATGCTTGTGTAATTACATGGTTATTATATAGTTACTTAATTTCAAACTAGTTTAATGATTTCTGCACCAACTTTCTTTGTCTTTCTATGTGTAAACATTAATTATATTATTCTTATTATTAACATCAGTTTATAAGGTGGAGTTACTTACATTAAAAACAACAGTGTTTGTAATTATAGTAAATGATTGATATGCGTTCATTTTTATTGATTATTAATACAGAGTAATACCAGTTGTCTTTGTTATTAATCAGTTTTAACTTGTGTTAATGTTATTACACAAACTGTTACGAAGACTCTTTATAATAGACTTTAAACATGTAATTGCGCAATAATACAGCTTTATAAACATGACTATCACTCCACAAACGCACTACACCTTACAACCATGTAATACAGCATGAATAATGTGAGAACTCAGAGCTTAGCATCTGGTTGTGTGACTGTTATTAAAATGTAACTACACTGTTATTACAGATGCTTAATCACTGAAATCTCGCTGTGGAAACATGAGCGTACATCTTCTCTGTTGTCACCAATATCTTCCACTCTGAGTGGAAGTTAATCTCCGTAAAAATCTTGACACTCTGTGGTTTGGTTTCACTCTTATCTCTCGCTCTGATTTGCTGTGAGACGCGAAGAGAGACAGATATAAAACTGTGATGTTTGAAACATACTTCTGTTTAAACTAGATGCGTCAAACCATTATCATGATTAAAGGCACCATACGTGATTCTGGAGAGCTACGGTTCTCACAGTAAACCCCCCCTCTCCACACACACTGTGGAACAATGCTATACAAGTGTTCTTTATTAAAGAAAATGGTTCTCAAGCTTGACATCATTAAAAAGAATCCTTTCTGGTGCCGTATAGATCCCTTCTCTAAAAGGTTCTGTATATAACCATCTACAGCACAGTCTCCATCAATCTGAAGAACCCCTTCACAGTGTAAAGAACCATTTAATCATGTGAAAGGTTCCTCAAGTGTTCAGCCATATGCTTTACTGCAGAACCCTGGTGAAAGCTTCATTTTTAAGTGTGTGCTGTAACTGAAATAAGTCTGTGTTACCCCCAGCATCCTCATCTCTGTTCACAAGAGAGAGAGAGAGAGAGAGAGAGAGAGAGAGAGAGAGA
The DNA here is from genome assembly GCF_029633855.1 of Hoplias malabaricus. Taxonomy (NCBI): domain Eukaryota; kingdom Metazoa; phylum Chordata; class Actinopteri; order Characiformes; family Erythrinidae; genus Hoplias; species Hoplias malabaricus. The sequence goes on from NC_089801.1 coordinate 17,297,464, forward strand.
GAGAGAGAGAGAGAGAGAGAGAGAGAGAGAGAGAGAGAGAGAGAGAGAGAGAGAGAGACTTAGTTTGTTCTCCATTTACGGAGCCAGGGCTGTGTACAGACAGTGAAGCTCCAGCACAAACAGAGCAGAGAGCAGCAAGTGATGAGGAGACATCCCCTGAATGTTATTAAAAGTGAATTGGACTCAGATTGTGAATGTCTCCTTTAATGGAACCACTTCTGTTTAACAGCAGATCGTTTTGTTCCAGAGACAAGAGCCACACACTTAGAATCATTATGGTCTGTCTCTCAGGAACACTGACATACACAGTGTGTGTGTGTGTGTGTGTGTGTGTGTGTGTGATGTGTGTGACATGTGTGTGTGTATGTGCGCATGTGTGTGCGTGTGTATGTGTGTGTGTGTGTGTGTGTGTGTGTGTGTTTGATGTGTGTATGTATGTGTGTGCGTGTGTGTGTGTGTGTGCGTGTGTGTGATGTGTGTGTGTGTGTGTGTATGTCCACATGTGTGTGTGTGTGTATTTGCGTGTGTGGTTCTGATGTGTGTATGTATGTGTGTGCCTGTGTGCGTGTGTGTATGTGTGTACGTGTGTGCGATGTGTGTGTGTGCATATATGTGTTTGTGTGTGTGTGTGTGTGTGTGTGTGTGTGTGTGTGTGTGTGTGTGTGTGTGTGTGTGTGTGTGTGCGCGCGTGTGTGTTTTGCAGGATGAAGCAATCTGAGGGGGTGAAGACTGAGGATGTTTATCAGACTCTCCAACATCCTCCAACAGTGAAGAGCATACACTGTACCCAGGGTTAGAGCACACACCCTACACACAGTTATCTAGAACATACACAGTTACATGGAATCTGCACTCTGCTTATAGCATATCTGCATATAAAATCCTACAAACTTATCTAGAACACATGCCGTACACATTGTTTGAATATGCACAGTTCCCTACACACACTATGCAATAAGAAAAGTTATCCAGAACACACACAGAGAGAATACATTTATCAAGAACACACCCTACACAGTTATCTAGACCCTCCAGCAGAGTGAGATTCTGTCTCTAACACTGCTGTAATCCTGTTGGAACAGAGGCCCTGAGGAGCAGCAGGTCACTGATGGTGCTGCTGACCTTTAACACCCTGTTATTGATCGTCGTATTGATCCTGATAATTAATTTAAATAAATAAATTAACAATGTAGAATGAAATATGGCTTCCTCATTTAACCCTTCTGTGGTTGTGAACAGACACACACTCACAGTCACACACAATTGCACTAGTGAACACCCTAGAGTGGTTTAGTTGCCTTTCTCAAGGGCCACCTGCTGTGGATGTTGAGGGAGGAGACAGTGCTGTTCCTTCACTCTCCCGCCCTTTATTACTCTGCTTTACAGAACTCGTGCTTTAACAGAGCAGCTCCTCTGAGCTGTGGCAGGTCAGTGAGACGCGGTGGATGCTTTATTAATTCATTAAGACAGGATTATTAATGAGGTCATTATTAAAAGTACAAACCGGATTCCAAAAAAGTTGGGACACTAAACAAATTGTGAATAAAAACTGATTTTTTTATTCGTAATAGAACATAGATGACAGATCAAAGTTTAATCTGAGTAATGGTAATATTTTAAAGGAAAAATATGTTGAAAAAAATTTCACAGTGTCAACAAATCCCAAAGAAAGTTGGGACAAGTAGCAATAAGTGGCTGGAAATAGAAAATTGAGCATATAACGAACAGCTGGAAGACCAATTACATTTACATTTACATTTACATTTATGCATTTGGCAGACACTTTTATCCAAAGCGACTTACAAAAGAGGATCTAACATTCGAGCTACAGCAAAATTTATACAAAATACCTTACATTAAGTGCAATATGCCAGGAAGTAATAAGTGCATTAAAGAAAGACATTCAGTGCAAAAGATACTCTCGGAAGAGCAGGGTTTTCAATGATTTCTTGAATGCAGAGAGGGTTTCTGTTGCTCTGATAGTGCTTGGAAGCTCGTTCCACCAGCGTGGTACCAGAGATGAGAATAGCCTCAACTGACCTGTACGGGGGGTTGATCGTGTTAGTTGGCGCTCCTTTGAGGAACGGAGAGGGCGGGCGCTAACGTATGGTTTTAAGAGTCTATTGAGGTAGATGGGAGCAGAACCAGTGAATACTCTGAAGGCCATCATTAGTGATTTGAATTTGATGCGAGCAGCTAAGGGTAGCCAATGCAGCTCAACTAATAGGGGCGTGACATGTGCTCTTTTTGGTTGGTTGAAGACCAGGCGTGCTGCCGCATTCTGGATCATCTATAGCGGTCTCAAAGCACAGGCCGGAAGATAGATTGCAGTAGTCTAGACGGGAGATTACTAACGTCTGAATGAGGAGCTGTGTTGTATGTTGAGTTAGGTATGGCCTAATCTTCCTTATGTTGAATAGGGAGAAGCGGCACGATTGAGCTACAACGGTAACGTGATCTGCGAAGGTCAGCTGGTCATCAACCATGACACCTAGGTTTCTTACAACCTTGGTGGGAGCCACTGATAGGGACCCTAGCTTGATGCTGATGTCGTGGAGAATAGCTTGCTTGGCTGGGAGGACCAGTAGTTCAGTTTTGGATAAATTCAATTGGAGGTGATGTTCCTTCATCCATGTTGATATGTCAGAGAGACAGTCAGAGATTCGAGTTGCCACTGAAGTGTCTCCTGGAGGAAAGGATAAATAGAGCTGTGTGTCATCTGCATAGCAGTGATAGGAGAAGCCGTGCGAATATATGATTGGGCCTAGAGAGGTGGTGTACAAGGCAAAGAGGAGGGGTCCCAGCACCGAGCCTTGGGGCACACCTGTGGTGAGGTGGTGTCGCGCTGATGTTTGTCCAAGCCATGACAGACTGAAGGATTGTCCAGTGAGATAAGACTCAAACCAGGAGAGTGCACTGTTCTTGAAGCCCTTGTCAGTGAGTTTGTTTAGTAAGATGTGGTGGTTGACCATATCAAATTGAACAAGGACAGCAGATTTAGGAAATGTATTATAAATGTGGAATGACTGAGGTGTTTTAGGTACATGGAGGACATGATGGCTGAGGGGGTGCTGTGTGTTATTGTTTTTTTTGGTCATGAACCATATACAGCTCACATAGAACTGGTGGCACTGAGGGTGCATTAACGGTTCCAGTTGGACCTGCTGTACAAGGCTAAAGTTTGCAGCTGAAGATTTAAAGATGCTGACCAATGCCTGCAATGTATTTTCTCTTCAGATTAAGTAAATAATAACTATTTTTATTGTGTGATTATTTTGATTATTTGATTATTTTATTGTGTGATTACTGAACGACAGAGGTGTGGCTTCGCTTTGAAGGTACGTTTTACCTCTTTCAAGATGAAGAAGGGAACTGTTCTGCAGGCACAGAGTTCTGTAAAAAAAAGGCTACAACTTTATACTTGCTGTCTTAACCACGAGGAACAAGGTATGGGTTCACTCTTATAAACACCACATCATCATCAACATCATCATCATCATCACACTGACTCTGAGGAAGACCACACTGCTCAAATCTGTCTCCTTAATGTCTCAGGAGACAACACTGACCACAGCATCACTGCAGATATATATACATACATTTTATTTTCCGCTTTCCCATTTCAGGGTTGCGGTTTTATATATATATATATATATATATATATATATATATATATATATATATATATATATATATATATATATATATATATATATATATAAAGAAATACATTACAGCAGAAGTTAAGTCTAAATCACAGACCACATTCTTCCTGGCCAGACAGCATGCATCCACCCCTATGTCATTACAGGCCAGTTCCATGGCCTGCAAGACATTATGCTGCAAGAGGTTGCTGGTCATAAACTTTCCAACACCATGAAGAGAAGAACTCCTCTGTTGGGCTGAGTATGGTGGAAGAAAAACATTTAGGAAATCTTGGTTCATATTGAACCACTGTCTGATCTGGACAGCACGGCGAAAACTCACATTCTCTTGTACAATGACATGGACAAAATGTACTGTCTGTTAATGATACTGCTGCTCAAACCCTAACACAATATCTCAAGATCACTCATAAATGCCAAGAGATGTTGAGTGCTGTATGGCCCCGATGTGGCATGATGGTGGAGAACCCCATGAATGCTGATGGCAGCACAAAACATGACATTGCCACCACACTGTCCAGGGATTGCAACAATGGCTCGTTGGCCAATCACGTTCCTGCCTCTTCTCCTCCTTTTGGCGAGATTGAACCCAGCTTCATCCATATAAATATATTCATGTGGACGGTCTGAGGAATCCAGTTGAAACATCCTCTGCTGTATTTCACGCAGTATGATTACACTTGTGTTTGGGGGACCATAACAACAATGAGGGTCTTTTGGTGTGGGTTCAACATAGACGTCCTCCCCTGTGATGTGGCAGTCTTGCGATTCTACAAAAGAACATGCCAATACAAAATATTACATGCAGCACTAAGCCTACAAATGTTTGTAATGAAAGACCTTTTTACAGATCTGTATTGAGTCATACTGTAAACATACACAAAATGAATAATGCAATTACCTGTTTTCCTCGGTGAATGTTCGGATTATGGTGGACACTGTGAATCTAATCAGGTTGGGCTGAATTTGAAGTCCTGTTTCCCACATAGTCAATCCATGGACAAAAACGTGGTCAATGATGGTTGTCCGTATTTCATCTGAAATTATCATTCTTCATCTCATCCTTCCTCTTCTTCCAACTCTTCCTTTTACTCTGCCTCTCTGTTTCTATCCATAGTGAAACTTCTACAACCAGGACCCTTGTACTGGCTTATACTGGTTTCTTCACATCATTTGTCACATGTGTGATCAGTTTAGAGTGGCTGTGTTTAAGTTTTATGTGCTTTATTTGAGTTTCACTTTTGCTACCTGTGCTTACCATTATGCAACCCACGTGCATCACAGTGCAAAATGTGTTTTAGTGGGTGAAAATATGTTTGCAAATTGTGTCATAATAGGTGAAAAGTGCTTAAGGTTCTGACAAAAGGGTGAACCTGTTGTGACTCACTAGGTGAAATGTGCTTATGGTTCTGCCAAATGGGTGACAATTTCAATAAATGGGTTTAGGACACTGAGAATTAGAATCAGACAACAGAGTTTTGTGTTTTAGCAATTGAGAAAAACTGTAATATAGATTCTGATTCAGATTTATATACAAGATTCAGATTCTCATTAATTCTGATTCAGATTTTAAATATATTCTGATTCTGATTCAGTTTCATATTCACTTTCTGATTCAAATTAAATCAGATACAGATTCAGGTCAGTGATTTGGTGCTAAATTCAACTTTGTTTTTAAGGTGGAGATTCTTCAGGTCATGAGTCTGTCCTTTTCAAGCAGTTTTTCAAGAGCTGGAGTTGAACACAGACACACACACACACACACACACACATAAATGTTTTTCATAAACAAGGGACCAAAAATATTTTGCTGTGCTCCTCATGTTCAGGACCATGTTTATCTGTGCATTAAAAACAATAAAACACCAGTGTGTCTCACGCTACTGTTGTTGTGTTTCTCATTGGTTTGTTGTCTTTATCCCAGTTCTCTTTACCATCTTTTCCAACCACAAACCATTAATTCAGCCCCAGAACATCATTCTACCAAGAGACGCAAAGCGCCACCACTTCTTTTCAAACCGCTGCAAATACTATGCTGCTGTGGCTTGCTTGCAGGAGAAGGCTAACCAGTGCTACCACCTTAAAATGTATCCAATTGCTTTGTTTAGTTTAGAGACCAGAATTAAAACAAAATAACAGTAACCAAAGACCCAAAGCTGTCCACATGAGGATCCAATCATACCAAAGCTGTCCACAGGAATGTCCAATCAGGAGGAGTTGTGAAACCCAGCCAAAAGTTTATTAAATGTTTATTTTTTTGTTTTCACCTGCTCCCTGCTCTGACAGTAAAGTGCCTATAAAGTCGATCATCGAAATGCGGCCTAGGGTGTCCGGATGCCAGGTGTACTTGTGGACACCCTTATGCTCGAACATGGTGTTCGTAATGGACAAACTGTGACGAGCACAGAAATCCAATAACTGAACACCACTCGGGTTCAGATCAGCGGGGCCGTTCCTCCCAATCACGCCCCTCCAGGTCTCACTGTCATTACCCACATGAGCGTTGAAGTCCCCCAGCAGAACAATGGAGTCCCCAGAATGAATGTTCTCCAGCACTCCCTCTAGGGTCCCCAAGAAGGCATGGTACTCTGAACTGCTGTTCGGTGCATAAGCACAAACAACAGTCAGAGCCCTTTCCCCATCCCGAAGTTGCAGGGAAATTACCCTCTCGTCCACTGGGGTAAACCCCAACATACAGGCGCTAAGCCGGGGGGCTATGAGTAAGCCCACACCTGCCTTACGCCTCTCACCCTGGGCAACTCCAGAGTGAAAGAGCATCCAGCCCCTCTCAAGGAGATTGGTTCCAGAGTCCATACTGTGTGTCGAGGTGAGCCCAACTATATCTAGCCGGTACCTCTCAACCTCGCGCACCAACTCAGGCTCGTTTCCCACCAGAGAGGTTACGTTCCATGTTCCAAAAGCCAGTTTCAGTAACCGAGGATCAGAACGCCAGGGCCCCCGACCCCGACCGCCACCCGATCCACAATGCACCAGACCCGGATTACTACCTCTCCCACAGGGGCCCATGGGATATATATATATATATATATATATATATATATATATATATTGCTAGTACGGACCATGCCCGTAGAGGCTGAAACGGGGAGGTGAACTCAGAAGTCTTTTGGGGAAGAGTTCAGGGTGGCTTATGAATGAGTATGAAACCAGACCCATCAAAATTTACAGGAATGCTGGTCATTAAGTGCTGCAGAATGGATAGGTTAAGGGTCAAGGGTTTGATTGCTGGCAACAATAGGTGGAAAGTGGATTAGTAGCAGCCTTGAGGTCAAGTACTACAGAGGGGCAGCATTAATAAAGCGAGATGTGCTTCATTGGCACAGTGTGCCCTGGTGGTGCCTTTCCAATGGTATAGAGGGAATTGAGAACAGAATGGTGATCTAGAGGGATGACAGATGAGGCCAGTTAAGAAGCCCAAATGGTCAGCACCACAGGAAAGGCGAGATAGAGAGAAGGCATTTTGTCACACGGGAGAAAAGTCTGAAAGAGAAAAATCCAAAAGGTGCTGAGGGGCTCAAACAAGGAGGCAAGGTAGAAAGTTGACTACAAGATAACGAAGATGCTTAGAGGGTGATGAAAAAGAGGTGCCAGAGGTGGCGTCAAGTGCCTGAGTGCTGGTCCAAGGTAACCTGGGGAGAGAGCATAAGCTGGAACTTAGGGGCTAGATAGCAGCGTGGTTGTGAAGATAGGAGGACAGCTTGAAGGTCCACAGTGCCTGGAGGAATCAGTGCGAACAGTACCATAGGAGGCAGGGTGAGGTGCTGTTGCTAGCATGAGATGAAAGAGTAAGGCCCTCGCTGGTACGAGCTGAAAAGTTAGAAGCTGAGAGCGACAAGGCTGCATGTGAGAGGGTGAATTGAATTTGAGGTGGCATCAAGGGCCTGGATGCTGCGTAGGGGTGCTGGTCCAAGGCCATGCCTGAGAAGAGAGAATAAGCTGGAACTTAGGGACTCGGAGCGGCATGATCGTGAAGAGGAGAGGTCAGGTTGAAAGCCCGCAGCTGCTGGAAGAATTAGTACGAACAGTACCTTAAGAGGCAGTGCGAGGTGCAGTCGCTAGGAGAAGCTTAGCTGCAAGCAGAAGCAGGAGAGAGTGCAAGCCGTACAGTGGACGCAGGAAGTGGGAGATGAAGGTCCACCGAAGCACCTGAAAACAGAGCAGCTAGAAGCTGTAGAGTGTGAGCAGCAAGGCAGCACAGAGGAGGGTCCGGTATGATAGTCCACAGCAGCATCTGAAAACAGAGTATAAACTGGAAGCCGGAGGGTGGGAGAAGCACATCAGCAGAGGAGTCAGGATGAGGGTCTGCAGCAGCACCTAAATAGAAAAATGAGAATTGTAATGTTAGAGGCAGGGTATGGCGTGGCTGAAAATTCAAGAGTTTGGGATGAGCGTCCATGAAGTATGCAAGCTGCTGATGTACAAGCTGAGAGAATGAGACGATCGGATAAGAGTGAATCTAGGGTGAGGAAGCTGTGCAGCAAGGAGACGACATAGAAAGCCCAGAGCGCCAGGCAGGAGTCAGGCCCGCAACAACAACCTATAGAGGGATGCAGGCTGGAAGGTCTGAGGCATGCAGCTGCGGCTGGAATGGGGAAGAGGTGAGATGATAAAGGGAGGGGTGGGATGATGCGTAGAGTAGATCATAGAATAGACCGCGTCGAGTGCCCAGAGTGCTGGACAGGAGACAGGTCGCAGCGGCACCTATAGAGGGGTGAGGGCTAGAAGGTCTGAGGCATACAGCTGCGGCTGCAATTGGGGGAAGAAGTGGGTTGATGAAGGGAGGGGTGGGATGATAAAGGGAAGGGTGGGATGATGCGTAGAGTAGACCTATGTAGAGTAGACAGTGTCGAGTGCTCAGAGCGCTGGACAGGAGACAGGCCCGCCGCAGCACCTATAGAGGGGTGCGAGCTAGACGGTCTGAGGCATGCAGCTGGACAGAAACTGCGATAGAAGTCACAAGCAGCTACAAAAAAATCCACCAGAAATAGAAGCTCGATTTGTTGCTAGTCATTTTTAAAAAAGAGAATGCTGCTAAGAGGTTTAAGAAAGTCTGGTTCAACTCAGAACAGAATGAAAATTTAATGCTCCCACGAATCTTTACACCAAAGTATTGCTGATTCGCTCATTTCGCTGTCAATCAAAAAGGGATTCAGCCTCAGACAGATCATCCAATCATCATGCAGAAGCTGAGCGTCCGGGCCAGCCGAGGCCAGCCCACTGCTCCATAGACCCCCAGAGATGCTGAGCGTCCGATGGGCGGGACAAAGCCCAACATTTATCCAATGACTCATTTTCAATGACTCGTTTTGCTGCACTTCGCTGCTTCGCTATTGAACTCTGTGGAAGCTCAGCGTCCAGACTGTTTAAATCACTGAAGCTGCAGGAAAACCACATCTTTACTAGTGATAAGAAGCTGATCTTATATTATATATATATATATATATATATATATATATATATATATATATATATATGCTTGCTTGCCTGCAAGAGATTTTGCTGCAAAAGTGTTGCCGGTCATAAACTTTCCAACACCATGAAGAGAAGAACTTCTTCGTTGGGTTGAGGAACGGGGAGTATGGTGGAAGAAAAACATTTAGGAAATCTGGTTGATATTGAACCACTGTCTGACCTGGACGGGACGGTGAAAACTCGCATTGTCCCACACAATGACATGGACAGGATGTGCTGCTCACGCCCTAACACAATAGCTCAAGATCACTCATAAAAGCCAAGAGATGCTGAGTGTTGTATGGCCCCAATGTGGGATGATGGTGGTGAACCCCATGATTGCTGATGGAAGCACATATCATGACATTGCCACCACACTGGCCAGGGACTGCAACAATGGCTCATTGGCCAATCACATTCCTGCCTCTCCTCCTCCTTTTGGTGAGACTGAACCCAGCTTCATCCATATAAATATATTCATGTGGATGGTCTGAGGACTCCAGTTGAAACATTCATTCATTCATTATCTGTAACCGCTTATCCAATTCAGGGTCGCGGTGGGTACAGAGCCTACCTGGAATGATTGGGCGCAAGGCGGGAATACACCCTGGAGGGGGTGCCAGTCCTTCAAAGGGCAACACAGACACACATTCACTCACACACTCACACCTACGGACAATTTTGAGTCGCCAATCCATCTACCAATGTGTGTTTTTGGACTGTGGGAGGAAATGGAGCACCCGGAGGAAATCCACGTGGACAAGGGGAGAACACACCAACTCCTCACAGACAGTCACTTGGAGCGGGAATCGAACCTACAGCCTCCAGGTTCCTAGAGCTGTGTGACTGCGACACCTGCTGCACCACCGTGCCGCCCCAGTTCAAACATTCTCTGCTGTATTTCACGCAGTATGATTGCGCTTGTGTTTGAGGGACCATGTCAACAACGAGGGTCTCTTGGTGTGGGTTCAACATAGACGTCCTCCCCTGTGATGTGGCATTCTTGTGATTCTACAAAAGAACATGCCGTTACAAAATATTACACGCAGCACTAAGCCTACAAATGTTTTAGGAAAATCATGTAATGAAACACCTTTTTACAGATCTGTATTGAGTCAAACTGTAAACATATACAAAATGAATAAAGCAATTACCTGATTTCCTCGCTGAACTATATCCATAGTGAAACTTCTACGACCGGGACCCTTGTACTGGTTTATACTGGTTTCTTCACATCATTTGTCACATGTTTATTTATAAACATTTTAGAGTGGCTGTGTTTACGTTGTGACACTGGTGCTTTTTTGATGTGCATCACAGTGCAAAATGTGTTTTAGTGGGTGAAAATATGTTTGCAAATTGTGTCTTAATAGGTGAAAAGTGCTTAAGGTTCTGCCAAAAGTGTGACAATTTCAATAAACCGTTTTAAGACACTGAGAGTTTCATGTTTTAGCAACTGAGAAAAACTGTAAATATTCTTGGAATATGACAAAAGTTCTTTTTTTTTACTCCAGCATTAACCCTTTACTGCACTACTCTTATTTAACCCTTTCTAATGAAACAAGTTCATTTAATCTGTTTACATTTTTTCTCAGTTGCATTGGTGCATTTCTCTGATCAGAATTAAAATTCTCATAACTGTTGGTTCCACCTCCACAAGATAGAGTCATTTGTGCATATCATAGTAGCAGTTTCTCATTCTGTCCAAAAAATTGCAAATGCTTTTGGACATGCATCAATTGCTTCCAGACAATTCTCCGCTGTTTTATAACATTATCATTTGCTTTTGTCATGTCAGTCAAAATGAACTATACTCATGAAAGCTGAATAGTCTTTCCCGATGACACTAATAGTCCTCATTTTATTGTTTGAATCATTACATACAAAAATGCTGAACTAGTTGTCAAAAGCAGTCAAGAAAATCTTATACATTTCTATATATATATATATATATTTTTTTTTTTTTTCTAAAAAATGTCTCCCAAACTGAACAATTCCTCTCAGGTGAACCTCGGCTTTAACTAATGAGGGCTGTTTGAAGCATTAGTTGTAACCAATGATAAGCCACTTCTCCACAGTCACTCAAAGCTGAATCCCATGAACACGCAATTGGCAAACATATATGAACCAAGCAAGACAAATTGTGAACCATTTTGACAATACAGTGACGCAGAAGTGGAAGGTCAGCATCGTGGAAGAGAGGTGAGGATGCATGGAGGAAGGGGAAGGGGACAAACCAGGGGAAGAGGAAGAAGAGGCCCAGTACATAGGCAGGTTCCTGATGAAATTAGGGCTGCAATTGTGGACCATGTAGTCAATCATGGCCTCACAATGGCTGAGGCTGGGCAAAGGGTGCAACCAAATGTCGGAGGATCGACTGTAAATTCAACTGTTCAAACATTTCGTTGGGAGAACAGGTGTGTGTACTGGACAGTAACTCAGCACTAAACAATTTGCACTGCTCTACTGTCTCATACATGAAGCTTACAGTGAGACAATAACTTTTTAAATTTTACATTTAGACTTACAGCTTTATTGCAGCACAGATTTACTATATTGTAGTGTAAAGTAGTGTTACAGTAAAGATTTGCCATATTTACAGTATGGTACTGTACTGCAACATTTTACAAGCAATAAGCACTGTTATTGTACACTACAGTAATACAAGTTAAAGCAATATATCTCATGTTTTCTCTGCGTTACTGTAATTTTACTCTGCACGACATAGGATTGCAAAACAACCTCTCAGAAGTGGAAGAGGGCCCCTTTTTACTTCACAGCAAGAGGAAGCCATTTGTGCAATGGTGATTGCAAACAATGCCCTAAGGTTGAGAGAGATACAAAGCGCTGTTATAAATGATGACAATATTTTTGGGAATATTGAATCTGTTTCAATCGCTACAATTGAGAGAGTGCTCAGAAGAAATGAAATGCGCATGAAACAATTGCACAATGTGCCATTTGAACTGAACAGCGACAGAGTGAAGGAGATCCGTTACCAGTATGTACAGGTTAAACATTTATGTGTTCTATGCACACTTTAATGTACAGTGCTGTAAACTGGTCACTGTCCAAAATGCATTATGTTACACAGGACAAGTTGTTATAGTTTTCTCCCTCTCTCTTTTGGTATAAAGCATGTACTGAAGCTGGAGGCCAGGGAACCGCTGCACACATTCATATACGTTGATGAGGCGGGTTTCAATCTGGCAAAAGGTAGAAAGCTTCGAAAAAATCACATTTGACAGTGAGCAATCATTGATGTCCCAGGCCAACGAGGAGGGAATATTAAAATGTGTGCAGCCATCTCAGAAAATGACGTCCTCACACATATCCCCTATCTTGATCCGTACAACACGCAACATTTGCTGACTTTTTACACACTATTTACAGGGACATAATCCTGGAGAATGAGAGGGGTCTAAATGGAGACTATCTGAACAAGTTTGTGGTAATATGGGATAATGTGCGTTTTCACCACTCAGATTTGGTCAGATATTGGTTTGCAGCACATGAAAGGCTGCTGCTGGAATATCTCCCTCCCTACTGCCCATTCCTTAATCCAATAGAGGAGCTTTTCTCTGCCTGGAAGTGGAAGGTATATGACCAGCATTCACAGACCCAAATGGCCCTTTTAGTGGCCTTAGATGCAGCATGTGATGACATCACAGCAGCATCCTGCAGAGGGTGGATTCACCACTCGAGGAGATACTTTCCTTGCTGCATTGCCAGGGATGATATTCACTGTGATGTCAATGCAATCATTTGGCCAGACAGACAGGAACGTATGGATGTGTAAGAATGATTTACAGTACTTTTTATGTTCCTATTCAGTTCCAATACGTACTGCAATATTGTTTACAGTTGTTCACAACTCTATCCAAAGACTGTTCTTATTTTTGTTGTAAATAAGTTTGTACTTTGCTTTTTCACAATGTTGTGAACAAATTAGAATTTCAAAGAGAATATGGAGTAAAAATGTGAGATATACATAGTGTCTTGTACTCATTTATCTCATTAAATACAATAATGTGTAACTTAACTGTAACTGTAGACTACAAATGGGTGTGTGCCAGAGGCGATTGCTCTAAGACTGCAAGGGAAGCTCAGCTTCCCATAAAATGTCAAAAAATACGTGATCAAATATATACTGTTGTGTGTACATGTCATTGAATAAATATGCACTACAACGTGCTCAACCTTTGTTCAGAATCAGCTTCTTATCACTGGTAAAGACGCGGCTTCCTCTCAATCATTCCCGCAGATTCACAGTGATTTAAACAGTGTGGACGCTGAGCGTCCACAGAGTTCAATGGCGAAGCAGCGAAGTGCAGCGAAACGAGACGAGTGATTGGATAACTGCTGTGCTTTGTCCCGCCCATCGGACGCTCAGCATCTCTGGGGGTCTATGGGGCAGTGGGCTGGCCTCGGCTGGCCCGGACGCTCAGCTTCTGCATGATGATTGGATGATCTGTCTGAGGCAGAATCCCTTTTTGATTGACAGCGAAATGAGCGAATCAGCGATCTGAGTTGAACTGGAGACTTTCTAAGTTCTCTTAGCGGCATTTTCTTTGTTAAAAACGACTAGCAACAAATCGAGCTTCTATTTCTGGTGGATTTCTTTGTAGCTGCTTGTTATTGGAGACTGACTTCTATCACTCTTTCTGATTTCTATCGCAGTTTCTGACCAGCGGGTGCTGCTGAGCCCCTCCACCGTCACAAAGCACTCACAGGCGGACACACTTCACATGGGCCAAGGCCGTTTAAGCAGCCTAGCTCTGCTGGCCATTGAGAGGACACTAGTCAAGTCCCTGGAAAAGACGCCTTGTTGGTACGCCTTGTTGAAAAGGAACGGAGGGTAGAATTTATGTATAAATAAAGACGTACCACCTATTGTTGCTTCACGTGCCACCAGTGGTAGGTGTACCACAGCTTGAGAACCCTCTATTCTATTCTCCACAGAGTGGGTCTCCAACATGGGACAGATGTTATTGTTGGAACTCCATTGTGGTGCAATGGCAACACAGCTCCAGTGTAAAGGAGTTAACAGCGCCCCCTGGCTCTGCATGTTCATGTCCTCATGTTCAGAGCTGAGACTACAGCGAGTAACGAGAAACAGAGCAAAAAGACAAGGTTAAAAGTTTGACTATCTAACGCGCAAAAAACAATGTGGTCTCAGCTGGTTCAAACCGTCTGCACACGCAGCACAGTGCCCCCCAGAGCCCCACACTGACCCTTCAAACACAGGCTTTTAACAGACTCCCCCCAGTTCCTCACCTCTCCTCTGCACGATTTAGGACACCTTTGTTCTCACAGCGACACCCCCTGGGGGTCTAATTTTAGAGAGTGTGTAGATCACTGTACACACACAGCACTGAGCATAAGTCAGAGACCACACAGCGTTTATTTACTCTCCTCTAAATACGTTCAGAACACGCTCCACACTCAGACACTACACAGACGCTCCACACACCACTATCACACCACTCTCACTGATACAGAGGGTGTTTCTGATATAAACCGCTGTAATACGTGTTGTTATATATTCAGTGCGGCCCCTGATCACAGAGATGACGCCCCCTGGTGTTTATCCACTATATTAACTGTAGATGTTAAAGTTGTGTTGATGTCATTCGCCCCGTTTCATCTCCAGAACTTTTATTGTGTTCTTTTATTCTCCACATTTGTATAATGAAAGATTACAGAGATCCCCCTCTGCTTCTGGAGAAGAGAATGTAATGAAACTTTAGGGAACACAACTGGACTCTAACACCACTGCTGTACCTTTAAAGATACACTACACTGTTTGTAGCTTTATGTAGCAGTAATGTTCCTGTAGAGTACCTTTAATCTGAGAGTGTAGATGTTCTACATACTTGTCATGTAGTCTTTTGCTTTATTTGGAGAGTGTGGCACATAGCTGTAAACACTGAGGAGAGATTCTGTGGCTTGTCTATCGCTATCACTCTTAAAAACCATGGTTCTGCAAGGGTTCTTTATTAAAAGAAATTGTTCTCTATAGAATCCTGAACAACTGAAGAGCCTTTTGCACGATGGAGAATGTGCTATAGCTTGTTCTACACAGCACGTTTTTAGAAAAGGGTTCTATACAGCACCAAAAATGGTTCCATTATGGCGTCAAGCTTTTTACAACTGAGGAACCTTTTTTGAAGCCTTAAAGAACACTTTTCTAATAGGTGCTGTGTAGAAACATCTTGAACAAGGCACTGAACCCACAACTGCTCGCTGGGCACAAGGGATATCTGCCCCCTGCCCTGGGTGTGTGTTCACAGCCCCTTGTGCACTATTGTGTGTGTGTGTGTGTGTGTGTGTGTGTTCACTGCCACAGATGGTTAAATGTTGAAGACACATTTAGTTGTCCTTTGTACAATGACAAATAAATGCACATTTACATTTTATTTATTGTTGTTTACGGTGCTGCTCTTTTTCTGAGAGTGATTCTGTGGGAAGTTTCTGACTGATTTATGAAGGTATTATTATTATTGTTTATTTTAGGCAGTGGTCGCCTGGGCAACCTGACGACTGGATGGATCATGGTCTCGGAGAAGAGGGAGAGGACTGCGCACATTTATTAACTAATGGGCTACTGAACGATAAACCCTGCTCTGTCTTAATGAAGTACATCTGTAAAACCTAACCCCCCCTGAGCTCAGACCGCACTGATGTCTAGGGTTAGTGACACTGTACTTTTTATAAACATAAACAAAGAGTTCTTCTGATGAAACATTAAAGCCACAGCTCACTTTTCTGTTCTGTTCATTCATTCCTTCATTTGATTGTTATATTGTTGTTTGATGCTTTATTTCTGACAGATTCCAACGACTCGTTTACAAACACTAAATAAAACAAACTGTGCAGTGGGGTCTTTCAGTGTGTGATGATAATTATAATAATGATTATATTCTAATGACATATTATTACAGAGTAAGCAGTAATAACTATCTGTTTATTTGACTTAAATCATATTATTGCTACTAACAACACCCTCAGTACGTTACATACAACGTCTTGTTTTATTACAGCTTTTGACACTTATAATGCTAATACTTATACTGTTATAAATGATAATAACATTGTTATTACTGTTATTATTACTAGTGCTACAAATGGAAATATTTAACTGTAAATGACACTTGAGTACTTCTCTGCTCATGTTTTAATTTTTAAGAAAATGTTAATAAATATTTAACCCTCAGATGAACCAGGCCAGGGTTTGATCCTAAAGATAAAAAATGCACGAAACTCTTTGTAAATTTCCTCTACTGTGCATTGTGGGTAAAAAAAGGAGAAGAGGGTTTTGCCTCAACTTCAGTTTCTCTCAGCAACAAAAAAATTAAAACCTGCAGACGACAAACAGCAGATTTCAGCAGTGAACAGTGAGTTTATATTTTAATAACCGTTTATTTTTCAAATGCAAACTTTTTAAAGTAGAATTATTATACCTTTTACAATAAAAACATGCTTATGTAATTACATGGTTATTATATAGTTACTTAATGTCAAACTTGTTTAATGATTTCTGCACCAACTTTCTTTCTCTTTCTATGTGTAAACATTAATTATATTATTCTTATTATTAACATCAGTTTACATCATAAGGTGGAGTTACTTACATTTAAAAAATAGTGATTGTAATTATAGTAAATGATTGATATGCATTTTTATTGATTATTAATACAGAGTAATACCAGCTGTCTTTGTTATTAATCAGTTTTAACTCGTGTTAATGTTATTACACAAACTGTTCCAGAAAAATACAAGAACTGACTGGTTACAACAGAAACACTTTTACAAAGACTCTTTATAATAGACTTTAAACATGTAATAGCACAATAATACAGCTTTATAAACATGACTATCACTCCACAAATGCACTACACCTTACAACCATGTAATACAACATGAATAATGTGAGAATTCACAGCTTAGTATCTGGTTGTGTGACTGTTATTAAAATACTGTTGACTGTTATAAAATAACTACACTGTTGTTACAGATGCTTAATCACTGAAATCTCACTGTGGAAACATGAGCGTACATCTTCTCTGTTGTCACCGATATCGTCCACTCTGAGTGGAAGTTAATCTCCGTAAAAATCTTGAAACTCTATGGTTTGGTTTCACTCTTATCTCTCGCTCTGATTCGCTGTGATTCGCATCAATCTGAAGAACCCCTTCACAGTGTAAAGAACCATTTAATCATGCGAAAGGTTCCTCAAGTGTTCAGCCATATGCTTTAGAACCCTGATGGAAGCTTAATTTTCAGGTGTGTGCTGTAACTGAAATAAGTCTGTGTTACCCCCAGCATCCTCATCTCTGTTCACAAGAGAGAGAGAGAGAGAGAGAGAGAGAGAGAGAGAGAGAGAGAGAGAGAGAGAGAGCGATGGAGAGAGAGAGAGAAAGAGAGAGAGAGAGAGCGAGAGAGAGAGAGAGAGAGAGCAAGAGAGAGAGATGGAGTGAGAGAGAGAGAGAGAGAGAGAGAGAGAGAGACAGAGAGAGAGAGAGAGAGAGAGAGAGAGAGAGAGAGAGAGAGAGAGAGAGAGAGAGACGTAGTTTGTTCCCCATTTACGGAGCCAGGGCTGTGTACAGACAGTGAAGCTCCAGCACAAACAGAGCAGAGAGCAGCAAGTGATGAGGAGACATCCCCTGAATGTTATTAAAAGTGTATTGGACTCAGATTGTGAATGTCTCCTTTAATGGAACCACTTCTGTTTAACAGCAGATCGTTTTGTTCCAGAGACAAGAGCCACACACTTAGAGTCATTATGGTCTGTCTCTCAGGAACACTGACATACACAGTGTGTGTGTGTGTGTGTGTGATGTGTGTATGTGCATGTGTATGTGTGTGTGTGTGTGTGTGTCTGATGTGTGTATGTATGTGTGTGCCTGTGTGATATGCGCGTGTGTGTGATATGCGTGTGCGTGTGTACGTATGTGTGTGTGTGTGTGTGTGTGTGTGTGTTTGTGTGTGTGTGTGCGCGTGTGTGTGTGTGTGTGTGTGTGTGTGTGGGTGTGCGTGTGTGTGTGTGTGTGTGTGTGCGTGTGTTTTGTAGGATGAAGCAATCTGAGGGGGTGAAGACTGAGGATGTTTATCAGACTCTCCAACATCCTCCAACTGTGAAGAGCACACAGTGTACCCAGGGTTAGAACACACACCCTACACACAGTTATCTAGAACATACACAGTTATATAGAATGTGCACTCTGCTTATAGCATATCTGCATGTAAAATCTACAATCTTATCTAGAACACATGCCGTACACATTGTTTGAATATGCACAGTTCTCTACACACTATATGCAATAAGAAAAGTTATCTAGAACACACACAAAGAGAATACATTTATCAAGAACACACCCTACACAGTTATCTAGACCCTCCAGCAGAGTGAGGTTCTGTCTCTAACGCTGCTGTAATCCTGTGTGTGGAACAGAGGCCCTGAGGAGCAGCAGGTCACTGATGGTGCTGCTGACCTTCAACACCCTGTTATTGATCATCATATTGATCTTGATCGGAATCTTCAGTAAGTCCTTAACCCTGTTATTGATCGTCGTATTAATCCTGATAATTAATTCAAATAAATAAATTAACAATGTAGAATGAAATATGGCTTGCTCATTTAACACACACTTGCACTAGTGAACACACTAGAGAGGTTTAGTTGCCTTTCTCAAGGGCCACCTGCTGTGGATGTTGAGGGAGGAGGCAGTGCTGTTCCTTCACACTCCTTTATTACTCTGCAGGTCGTGGGAATCAATCCAGTGACCTGCTCCCAAACCCACCTCTAAACATAAGAGTGCACTCTTCACAGAAGTGCAGCATCCTGCTTTAAACCTGTACTCAGATCAGATAATAAATTGATAGGAACAGACACTACACTGTACTTTAGCCACAAACCACAAAACCAGAACTCTTTAACACTTGGGGCCCTGGCTTTAAGGCGTGCTGTAACAGAGCAGCTCCTCTGAGCTGTAGCAGGTCAGTGAGACACTGTGGATGCTTTATTAATTCATTAAGACAGGATTATTAATGAGGTCATTATTAAAAGTACAAACTGGATTCCAAAAAAGTTGGGACACTAAACAAATTGTGAATAAAAACTGAATGCAATAATGTGGAGATGGCAAATGTCAATATTTTATTCGTAATAGAACATAGATGACAGATCAAAGTTTAATCTGAGTAAATGTAACATTTTAAAGGAAAAATATGTTGATTCAAAATTTCAGCGTCAACAAATCCCAAAAAAGTTGGGACAAGTAGCAATAAGTGGCTGGAAATAGAAAATTGAGCATATAACGAACAGCTGGAAGACCAATTAACACTAATTAGGTCAATTGACAACATGATTGGGTATAAAAAGAGCTTCTCAGAGTGTCAGTGTCTCTCTGAAGCCGAGATGGTAAGAGGATCACCAATTCCACCATTGTTGCGCAGAAAGATAGTACAGCAATACCAGAATGGTGTTACCCAGCGTAAAATAGCAAAGACTTTTAAGTTATCATCATCAACCCTGCATAAAATCATCAAAAGATTCAGAGAATCTGGAACAATTGCTGTGTGTAAGGGTCAAGGCCGTAAAACTCTACTGGATGCTCGTGATCTCCGGGCCCTTAAACGTCACTACACCTCAAACAGGAATGCCACTGTCAAGGAAATAACAGAATGTGCTCAGGAATACTTCCAGAAAGCATTGTCAGTGAACACAATCCACCGTGCCATCCGCCGTTTCCAACTGAAACTCTACAGCGCAAAGAGGAAGCCATTTCTAAGCAAGCTCCACAAGCTCAGACTGGCACTGGGCCAGAGGTCTTTTAAAATGGAGTGTGGCAAAATGGAAGACTGTTCTGTAGTCAGATGAGTCATGATTTGAAGTTCTTTATGGAACACTGGGACGACATGTCATCCGGACCAGAGAGGACAAGGATAACCCAAGTTGTTATCAACGCTCCGTTCAGAAGCCTGCATCACTGATGGTATGGGGTTGCATGAGTGCTTGTGGCATGGGCAGCTTGCATGTCTGGAAAGGCACCATTAATGCAGAGAACTATGTTCAGGTTCTAGAAAAACATATGCTCCCATCTAGACCCCATCTCTTTCAGGGAAGACCCTGCATTTTTCAACAAGATAATGCCAGACCACATTCTGCAGCAATCACAACATCATGGCTACGTAGGAGAAGGATCCGTGTACTGAAATGACCAGCCTGCCATCCAGATCTTTCACCTATAGAGAACATTTGGCACATCATAAAGAGGAAGGTCCGACAAAGAAGGCCCAAGACAATTGAACAGTTAGAGGCCTGTATTAGACATGAATGGGAGAGCATTCCTATTTCTAAACTTGAGAAACTGGTCTCCTCTGTCCCCAGACGTCTGTTGAGTGTTGTAAGAAGAAGGGGAGATGCCACACAGTGGTAAAAAATGGCCTTGTCCCATCTTTTTTGGGATTTGTTGATGCTATGAAATTTTAAAACAACATATTTTTTTCCCTTAAAATGATACATTCTCTCAGTTTAAACTTTTGATCTGTGATTTGTGTTCTATTCTGAATATAATATTAGATGTTGGCACCTCCACATTATTGCACTCAGTTTTTATTCACAATTTGTTTAGTGTCCCAACTATTTTGGAATCTGGTTTGTATAAAAATAATTATAAAAAAAAAATCTAATTTTCACACTTTTTCATTTTCCTTTGTGGTTGCAGATGTGAGGGTCACACAGGTCTCCCCTGAAGCCGCCCAGAAGCAATTTAACAACACAGGTGAGGTACTATGCAATATAGTTTTTTTAAGCTACACAGCTGCAGGGTCCTTTAGGTTGTGGGTTCGAGTCCCGCTCGGGGTGAAGAGGGTGGTGTGTTCTCCCTGTGTCTGTGTGGGTTTCCTCCAGGTGACTGTCTGTGAGGAGTGTGGTGTGTTCTCCCTGTGTCTGCATGGTTGTCCTCCGGGTGACTGTCTGTGAGGAGTGTGGTGTGTTCTTCCTGTGTCTGCGTGGGTTTCCTCCAGGTGACTGTCTGTGAGGAGTGTGGTGTGTTCTCCCTGTGTCTGCATGCTTGTCCTCCGGGTGACTGTCTGTGAGGAGTGTGGTGTGTTCTCCCTGTGTCTGCGTGGGTTTCCTCCGGGTAAATGTCTATGAGGAGTGTGGTGTGTTCTCCTTGTGTCTGTGGGGATTTCCTCCAGGCCACTGTCTGTGAGGAGTGTGGTGTGTTCTCCCTGTGTCTGCGAGGGTTTCCTCTGTGTGCTCTGGTTTCCTTCCATGCTCCAAAAACACATGTTGGTAGGTGGATTGGAGACTCAAAAGTGTCTGTAGTTGTGAGTGTATGATTGAATGTGTGAGTGTGTGTCACACTGTGATGGACTGGCATCCCCTCCAGGGTGTGTTCCTGCCTTGTGCCCAGTGATTCCGGGTAGGCTCCGAACCCACCTCTGCCCTGACCTGGATAAGGGTCACAGACAATTAATGAATGAATGGATATCTACATTGTGCAATGCTTGTGCAGATCAGTGTTAGGTGTAAAAACTAAGGGCAGCTGTGAAGGAGGTATCAGACGTAACTGAAATGTCTAGTCAGTGGTTGTGAACAAGGACAGCAGATTAAGGGAATGTTCTATAAATGTGGAATAACTGAGGTGTTTTAGGTACATGGAGGACATGGTGGGTGAGGAGGTACTGTGTGTGTTATTGTTATTGTTGGTGATGATTCATGTAGAGCTCACATCTTATATATATATATATATATATATATATATATATATATATATATATATATAAGCTGGCTGCGCCGTGAACGTGCGTGCAGCAGCCGCTCCGGAACCAAGCGGGCTTTCGTTTGTTTAAAATTTTTTTTTTTCATTTTTAAATATAATATATGGACGTAGGAACACCTGCAATACGTATACATCACCGCTAGACACTGCTTAAATATCGCAAACAGGAAATATACAATATCAGCGATGACCTCCAGGAGACGCTGCGGAACCTCCGCTTGCTACGGAACCTGTTTACATTATCAGAGTTTACATTTCTCTCGACGCAAACACAAATCAAGCGCTGTGGGAATTATACGATGCCATAAGCGATTTTCAAAACACACACCCGCATGGACTGTTTATTGTTGTTGGAGATTTTAATCATGCAAATCTCAAGAAAGTGCTCCCTAAATTCCACCAGTATGTGAACTTTGCTACGAGAGGAGCGAACACGCTGGATCTTGTTTACACAAGCGTTCCAGATGCGTACAGGGCACCCGCCCCCACCTCGGAAACTCAGATCACATGTCTGTTATGCTAATTCCTGCACACAGACCCATCGTCAGGCGATTAAAACCTGTTCTGAACGAGGTGAAAATCTGGCCATCAGAAGCTATCTCTGCTCTTCAGGACTGTTTCGAGTGCACTGACTGGGACATGTTCAGAGAGGCTGCAACTTACAGCAACACAATAAACCTGAAGGAGTACAGATCATCAGTGACCAGCTACATCGAGAAGTGCTTTGATGATGTGACCATCCCCAAGACCATCACCATGGTCCAACCAGAAGCCGTGGGTGAATGCAGTGGTGCGTGCGCTGCTGAAGGCTAGAGATGTCACTTTCAAATCAGGTGATAAGGCAGCCCTGAGAACAGCGAGGGCAAAACTCTCCCGAGCTATCAGAGAGGCAAAGCGTGCACACGGTCAGATAATCCACAGCCACTTCCAAAGCAGTAGAGACACTGTGGCAGGGCCTCCAGAGCATCACCAGCTACAAGACTACACCACCTGCTGTGATGGAGATGCTTCCCTACCAGACGTGCTGAACCAGTTCTATGCACGGTTTGAGGCACAGAACAACGTAACGGTGAGAAAGTCCACCCCTTCTTCCAGCGACCAGGTGCTGTCTTTTACTGTAGCCGACGTGAGGAAAAGTCTATGTAGAGTTGACCCACGGAAAAATGCTGGACCAGACAATATTCCTGGCAGAATGCTCAGAGAATGTGAAGACTAGCTTGCTGATGTCTTCACTGATATCATCATCTCTCTGAGCAGCGCCGTTGTTCCCACATGCTTCAAGAACACCACCATCATCCCTGTGCCTAAGAATTCTTCTGTGTCCTGCCTCAATGATTATCGTCCCATGGCACTCATCACAAAGGGCTTTGAGAGGCTCGTCATGAGGTACATCAAGACCCTACTTCCCCCCACACTGGACCCTCTACAGTTTGCGTATCGACCTAACCATTCAACGGACGATGCCATATCCACCATGCCCCACCTGGCACTCACCCACCTGGACAAAAAAGACACATATACCCGAATGCTGTTCATAGACTTCAGCTCAGCATTCAACACCATCATTCCTCAGCCCCTGAGTGGGAAGCTGAATATACTGGGCCTTAACACTCCTCTCTGCAACTGGATCATGGACTTCCTGACTGGGAGACCTCAGTTAGTCTGGATCAGTAGGAACACCTCCAGCACCATCACACTGAACACTGGAGCCCCCCAGGGCTGTGTGCTCAGTCCACTGCTGTTCACACTGCTGACCCATGACTGTGTAGCGATGCACAGCTCAAATCATATCATCGAGTTCGCTGATGACATGACTGTGGTGGGTCTCATCAGTAAGAACGACAAGTCAGCATACAGAGAGGAGGTGCAGCGGCTAACTGACTGGTGTGAAGTCAACAACCTGTCTCTGAACGTGGACAAAACCAAAGAGATGGTTGTAGACTTCAGAAAAACAAGGGGTGAGCACTCACCGCTGAACATTGACAACTCTGCTGTGGAGATTGTCAAGAACACTAAATTCCTTGGTGTTCACCTAGCAGATGATCTCACCTGGTCCACTAACACCAGTTACATCAGAAAGAAAGCCCAGCAGCACCTCTACTTTCTGCGAAGGCTGAAGAAGGTTCATCTCCCACCTCTAATCCTCACCACTTTCTACAGAGGAGTCAAGTGTACTGTTTACACATCATGGTTACATCCAGTTACAGTTTACAGCACAAATACACCTTAAATTGTAGTGTCTCTCTCCATCAGCCCCCCTCGTACTTATGGTTTTGTATTGTCTTGTATTATCGTATTGCATTGTGTGTATTTTCTTAGCCATATTTTTTGCACTTTAATGTGTGTGCACTGTTTTATGTTTGCACAAACTTTGCACTAGTTGCACTTTAATGTTGTGTATTGTTTTATGTAGCACCTTGGTCCTGGAGGAACACTATTTCATTTCACTGTGTACTGTAAACACTGTATACTGCTGAAATGACAATACATTTCTTGAACTTTAACTTGAACTTGAACTGGTGGCACTGAAGGTGCATTAACGGTTCCAGTGGGACCTGCTGTACAAGACTGAAGTTTGCAGCTGATGATTTAAAGATGCTGACCAATGCCTGCAGTGTATTTCTGCTCAGATTAAACACATTAGTAAATAATAACTATTTTTATTGTGTGAATATTTTTTAAAAATCTGGAACCGAACGACAGAGGTGTGGCTTCGCTTTGAAGGTACATTTTACCTTTTTCAAGACGAAGAAGGGAACTGTTCTGCAGCCACAGAGTTCTGTAAAAAAATGGGCTACAACATAAGACTCGCCGTCTTAACCATGAGGAACAAGGTATGGGTTCACTCTTATAAACACCACATCATCATCATCATCGTCATCATTATCACACTGACTCTGAGGAAGACCACACTGCTCAAATCTGTCTCCTTAATGTCTCAAGAGACAGCACTGACCACAGTATCACTGCAGAGAAACTAAAGAGACACTTCAGATACACTATATTGCCAAAAGTATTCACTCACCCATCCAAAACAATGAATTCAGGTGTTCCAATCACTATTGTTGACACATGTGTATAAACCAAACCCCTAGGTGTGCAGACTGCTTCTACAAACATTTCTGAAAGAATGTGTCACTCTCAGGAGCTCAGTGAATTCCAGAGTGATACCATGAGAGAATGCCACCTGTGCAACACGTCCAGTCGTGACATTTCCTCATTATTAAATATTCCCCAATCCTTTGTCATTGGTGTTATAACAAAGTGGAAGCAACTGGGAAGGACGGCAACTCAGCCACAAAGTGATAGGCAATGTAAAGTGACAGAGCGGGGTCAGTGCATGCTGAGGCGCATAGTGCTCAAAGGTCACCAACTTTCTGCAAAGTCAATTGCTGCAGACATCCAAATGTCATGTGCCCTTCAGATTCACTCAAGAACAGAGTGTAGAGAGCTTCATGGATATGGTTCCTATGGTCTGAAATGTCCTGGACTCCGAATCACGCTTCTCTGCCTGACAATCCAATAGACAAGTCTGGGTTTGGCAGTGGCCAGGAGATCAATATTTATTATTGATTATTGATTATGGCAGACGAGCAAATACTTTTGGCGATATACTGTTTATTAAGAAGAAATTACAGAGATATAAAAGAGACACTACTGAGACTATAAAGAGACACTGTAGAGATATTAAAGAGACACTACTGAGACAGTAAAAAGACACTACTGAGATATTAAAGAGACTGCTGAGACAGTAAAGAGACAATGCATAGATATTAAAGAGATGCTACTGAGACAACAAAGAGATCCTACAGAAATATTAAAGTGACTATTGAGACAGTAAAGAGACAATACAGATATATTAAAGAGACACTACAAAGACAGTAAAAAGACACTACAGAGATATTAAAGAGATTCTACTCAGAGAGTAAAGAGAAAATAAAGAAATGTTAAAGAGACTACTGAGACAGTAAAGACATACTACAGAGATATTAAAGAGACTCTACTGAGACCATAAAGAGACAATACAGATATAATAAAGAAACACTATTGAGACAGTAAAGAGACACTAGAGAAATATTAAAGAGACTATTGAGACAGTAAAGACATACTACAGAGATATTAAAGAGCCTACTAAGACAGTAAAGAGACACTAAAGAGATATTAAAGAGACAATATTGAGACAGTAAAAAGACACTACACGACAATAAAAAGACAATTGAGACTGTAAAGAAACACTACTGAGATATTAAAGAGACACTATTGAGACAGTAAAGAGACACTACAGAGATATTAAAGAGACTCTACTGAGACTGTAAATAGACAATACAGAAAAATTAAAGAGACTACTGAGACAGTAAAGTGACACTAAAGAGATATTAAAGACAATATTGAGAGAGTAAAAAGACACTACAGAGATATTAGAGACAACTGAGACAGTAAAGAGACAATGCAGAAATATTAAAGAGATTACTGAGACAGTAAAGGGACACTACAGAGATACTAAAGAGACACTATTGAGACAGTAAAAAGACACTACAGAGATATTAAAGAGACACTATTGAGACAGTAAAGAGACACTAAAGAGATGTTAAAGAGACACTGTTGAGACAGTAAAAAGACACTACAGAGATATTAAAGAGACACTATTGAGACAGTAGAGACAATACAGAAATTTTAAAGAGACTCTATTGAGACAGTAAAAAGACACTACAGAGATATTAAAGAGACTACGGAGACAGTAAAGGGACACTATAGAGATATTAGAGACACTATTGAGACAATAAAAAGACACTACACAGATAGTAAAGAGACACTACTGAGACAGAAATAGACACTACAGAAACGCTCAAGAGACATTACTGAGACAGAAATAGACACTACAGAAATATTAAAGAGACACTACTGAGACAGTAAAGAGACATTACAGAAATATTAAAAAGACTACTGAGACAGTAAAGAGACACTAAAGAGACGTTAAAGTCACTATTGATACAGGAAAATAACACTTCTGAGATATTACAGACTATTGAGACAGTAAAGAGACAATACAGATATATTAAAGAGACGACTGAGACAGTAAAGGGACACTACAGAGATACTAAAGAGACACTCCTGACACAGTAAAGAGACACTACAGAGATATTAAAGAGACACTATTGAGACAGGAAAGAGACACTACAGATACTATTGAGACAGTAAAAAAAACACTACAGAGATATTAGAGACAACTGAGACAGTAAAGAGACACTACAGAAATATTAAAGAGACTACTGAGACAGTAAAGTGACACTACAGAGATACTAAAGAGACACTATTGAGACTGTACAGAGACACTACAGAGATATTAAAGAGACTCTACATAGTTATTACGTTAATTGTCTTGATTTTTTTTCCTGTGCAGATATATGATTATACTGATATACTGTTTACACAGAGTATATTATATTTAACTGAAAACAGTAGGACTTTTGTTATTACAGTATGTGTGTGGGTGTGTGTGTGTATGTGTGTGTGTTGCAGGATTGGTTAATGGATAATGCGAAAGAGAGGAAGCTGCTGGTTGCACAGGTAAACTCTAAAAGCAATGAACTTTTGCTTAACGTACAATAACACAACATTGTGTTACACATCACATTACAACACAGCACAGGAGAGCAGAGGAGTGTGTTTAGAATGAACTCTCTGTAAAGTGCTTAACCGGGCCGTGTCTCTGACCTGTGTCCACTCTGCAGGACGACTGCTCCAGGCCGTGTGCAGTGGTCAGTGCTGTAAACTCCAGTGTGGATGTTTCTGGAGAGGAGCACGGCTGGGTGTGTGAGAGTGATTCCAGGGGCAGCTGTGTTGGAGCGCTAGGAGAAGTAGGACTGCCTGGATTACCAGGTCCCAGAGGAATGCAAGGACTACCAGGACCACAAGGACCACAAGGACTACGAGGACTACCAGGACCACAAGGACCACAAGGACTATGAGGACTACCAGGGCTACCTGGACTACCCAGAGGATCAACGACTCCTGCCCTTCAGTAACCCTCAAGAACCCTCAATAACTCAGACGCTCTGAACAAAATTTAATCTGGAAAATGAATAACTCTCTTTGTATTAGGATTCTGTCTCTCTCTCTTTCTTTCTGTCTGTCTGTCTCTTTCTCTCTCTCTCTCTCTCTCTCTCTCTCTCTCTCTCTATTGTGAAGCTGTACCAGTGACAGAATGTAAACAGCTCATATGGTTTTCATTTGTATGTTTTATATTATAATTTCATTGT
>NC_089801.1:17330651-17350651 GCF_029633855.1 Hoplias malabaricus
AAACACACAGGGAGAACACACCACACTACTCACAGACAGTCACCCAGAGGAAACCCACGCAGACACAGAGAGAACGCACCACACTCCTCACAGTCACTTAGAGGAAACCCACGCAGACACAGGGAGAACGCACCACACTCCTCACAGACAGTCACCCGGAGGAAACCCACGCAGACACAGGGAGAACACGCCACACTCCTCACAGACAGTCACTTAGAGGAAACCCACGCAGACACAGGGAGAACACGCCACACTCCTCACAGACAGTCACCCGGAGGAAACCCATGCAGACACAGGGAGAACACACCACTCTCCTCACAGACAGTCACCCGGAGGAAACCCACGCAGACACAGGGAGAACACACCACACTCCTGACAGACATTGACCCGGAGGAAACCCACGTAGACACAGAGAGAGCACACAACACTCCTCATAGACAGTCACCCAGAGAGGGACTCGAACCCACAACCTACAGGACCCTGGAGCTGTGACTGAGACACTACATGCTGCAGCACCCGGAGGCATAAAACACTCATTATAATTAAAATAAAGAAAGAAAACACAATTCATCTCCCAGCAAACACACTTTAGATCAGAGTTTTATTAAAATGATTAAAAATCACAAAGAATTAATGTTAGAAACCATGGCAGAATGTAACGAGACAAAAACAGCACAGTCTCCTCAGGGAAATGTTTTAAACTCAAACCACCGGCACAGACACGACCCGAAACACTCTGACTGAAAGCTCTGATAAGAACTCACACTCAAATCTACAGCCGTTTACCGATGTGGACACAACATTCAGTTGCTTCTTTGTTGACAGAATCTTTGCTGTCAGCTGCAGAAGTGCCCACTACACCACTGTGAGTGGTGTACACCACTGTGAGTATTTACACTTGTGTACTGGTGTGTCTGCCCCACTCTGCAGTTACTGCACTAGCAATTTCAACACTACAAAGATCTTCCTCTACACTGTGTAGTGCACAATATCGTGATGTAGTATTAGTTTATTAGTATATAGTATTAGTTTTAGGGAGTAGTGTGCTATTTGGAACAGAGGCTAATTCACATGTGGCAACAGGAAAGAAAGAAATGCATTGATGACACTTTTAATGCCTTTCCACCAAAAAAAAACTCTGGTTCTTGAACCGGTTCCGTTCCTGATTTTTGGAACCTTGGTTTTTTCCAGTGAGGCGGCCCATGTTTCTACACGTTTAGAGGAGAACCGACGATATGTCACCAGCGGGGGGGCGCTGCTGTGGCTGAATACAGCTCCAGAACCACAGATAAACTGTCAGAGTCATGACAGGGTCATTGTTTATTCTGTGTTTACCGTGGAGTCAGATCAGAGTGAAATACAACTGTAATGTAAATGTTGCTGAGTATAGAGGCTGGCCCAAAAGCCCATGAAAAGTGAGAAACGAGCTCATAAGCTCCTGCCACATGGGACAGACCCACACAGGGTCCTAAATCTTTCCTCCACCATTCATCCTTTATCCAAGAATGTGAATAAAGATCGGCAAAGACTTCAAATGGGTTCCTCACAACCAGATGGAACCTCACCAAATCACCATGGGACTTGTAGGAAACAACAACACCCTTGTTAAGTCATAAAAGAGCAGCAGACACACCGAATACCTTTAATGGTATTAATCGTCAGCTTCCACAACCGAGTATATAAAAAAAAAAAAAAAAAAAAAAAAATTTATCTGTACTTACGTTTCATCCGCCTGATAATGTAATCCATGGTATATCAATCTAGAAGTAAAAATGCTAATTTCAACTTGAAGCATTGTATTCCATTCTAACTTGTGTATCACGGTCCGTCGCTATGCACGGCTAATTCATTAAGCCACGAAAAACAATTCAAAAGGGTTTTGAAGCAGTCAGCACACCATACTGTTTTTAAAATTTCTTTTTACTGCAAAATTAATTTTTCTTTGTTTCTTCAGTAATCTAAGGTGACAACGCTCACATTCAATGCCTAACAGGTTCATGCCTACTAGTTATGTTAAATCAGTGTTCTTAGTAGTTAGCTAAACTATAGAGGAACACCCTGCTTATCAAGTAATTATCACTAAAACAAATATTTTTTTTTAAAGTAACTACCCATTATAATAATAATGATAATTACAGACACTTTTAAAGTAAGGTGAACACTCATACCAATTTACATACTGGATCAAGTCCAATAAATGATTATTCCCATATTAAATGATCCCAGAAAGGTATCAACCCTGAGTGTATGAAAGAATGTCTCCACTGAACTTACCATCTCCATTCATCTCCATATTTGTTGGTCTGATGTTTTTTGAGGGAAAATATCAAACCAAAAGGGGGGGGGGGGGTACGTAGTGTGATATGATGAATGTGTATTAATTTCTAATAAGAAATTTGACTTTCTGAGATTTGATTTTAAATACCCAAAGACGGTTTTCAGAGACATCTCCAAGCCACACCAAGTCAAGATTGGAATCTGAAATAAGCCTTTCAACAAGAACTAGCCCCAAATTTGTGCCTGATTTTTTTGTGTCAGAGAGTCATAAAACTGACACTACAGACCCTTTTAAGGACAGTTTATGACATAGGGCCTTGGAGGGTCATGTAACTCTTCTCAAATGCAGAATGCAGAGAGACACACAGACTCAACCATGATTAAAACTGTCTTTTCACACATTTTGAAAGATTGTTAAACAAAATAATCACATTCCTTAATTCCCTGGTTTACCTGATGAACAAATTGCCTTTGGGAACAACTGTTTGAAATTAATTCCATTTGGATAATCTAAATGGGTGGGATTAATTTACATGTGTTTAAAATCATTACTTTTTTATATGAACTTATGTAGAACCAAGGTAGCCACATACTATGGGAGTTATGTGTTTAAGGATTATATAAAACATGGCTATCTGAATGATATTACTTTGTGTTATCATATAATCTTTTATAGTGCAAAAGTATGATTCAGGATTGTGGGATGGTCAGGAATCATCTTCAAGTCTTTGTCATGTCAAGTGTCAAACATTTTATGTGATGTCACTACCAAGGTACAGGAAACAACCAATCAGGAGCAAGAGAGGCTCCAATCCTCAACCCTGAGGACCAATCAGTTATTAAAGGTGGGTTTTCTAAACACTTGTTAAAAAGCCCAGTGGCGTAAAATCTTGAAAGAGAGAGACATAGAAAAGAGAGAGAGAGAAAGAAGAAGCCCTTGATTTCACACTGCAAAACATTGCATTGGACAGAGAGCAATCAGTGATGTCCCAGGCCAACGAGGAGGGAATATTACAATATGTGCAGCCATCTCAGAAAGTGGCGTCCTCACACATATCCCCTGTCTTGGTCCATACAACACGCAACATTTGCTCACTTTTTAGACACATTTACAGGGACATAATCCCGGAGAATGAGAGGGGTCTAAATGGAGACTATCTGAACAAGTTTGTGGTAATATGGGATAATGTGTCTTTTCACCACTCAGATTTGGTCAGATAGTGATTTGCAGCACATAAAAGGCTGCTGGTGGAATATCTCCCTCCCTACTGCCCATTCCTTAATCCAATAGAGGAGTTTTTCTCTGCCTGGAAGTGGAAGGTATATGACCAGCATTCACAGACCTAAATGGCCCTGTTAGTGGCCATGGATGCAGCATGTGATGACAACAAAGCAGCATCCTGCAGAGGGTGGATTCACCACTCGAGGAGATACTTTCCTTGCTGCATTGCCAGGGATGATATTTGCTGTGATGTCGATGCAAACATGTGGCCAGACAGACAGGAATGTATGGATGTGTAAGAATGATTTACAGTACTTTGTATATTCCTATTCAGTTCCAATATGTACTGCAATATTGTTTAAAGTTGTTCACAACGGCTGTGAATGGCTGTTCTTTTTTTTTTTTTTTCGTAAATAAGTTTGTACTTTGTATTTTCACAATGCAGTGAACAAATTTGAATTTCAAAGAGCATATGGAGTAAAAATGTGAGATATACATATTGTCTTGTACTCATTTATCTCACTAAATACAATAATGTGTAACTTAACTGTAACTGTAGACTTCAAATGGGTGTGTGCTAATAGTGTATAGTGCTGTCTTGAGCGATTTCTGGTAGTGTCACCATAATCAGAGTTTTTTGCACTGGAAAACACTTACAGAGTGAAGTGTCGTAATGAAAACATGACAAAGCCATTTGACCACATCTTGTTTATAAACAATGGTGTCAGGAGTTTTTATTTTGATGACACAGACACTTTCATTGATATGAATACTTGCTTTTGAGGAATGAACTATTCATTTTGAGCAAGTGACATTCCTTTGCAGGTTATCAACTAGTTTTTGAAATTTGTACTAATTGTTTTGAGAAATTCACTTAATGTTGTGCAAATGTTAATAGTGATGTGAGAAATGCACCAAAACAATTGAGAAAAACTGTAAAAAGCAGCTTCAGCAGAACCGAATCCTCTACTGGGAGACTCAGTGCGGATCCCAGAGTAAACTACAGTGTTATTCGGCCCTGACCCATCAGTACAGAGCAGCAGATTACCTGACCACGCTGACTGACCCCAAACTGAGATCCACCCTGACCAAATACAGACTCAGAGAGCCATAGAGACGGGCAGACACAGGAAGACCTGGCTGCCCAGAGAGCGGAGAGTGTGTCAGCATTGTCCTCTGAACAGACCTGAGACAGAGCTGCATTTCCTCACTGAGTGCCCTAAATACAACCAGATCAGAGCAGAGTTCTTCACCAAAATCTCCCTCAGAATCCCAGCCTTTACACACCTCCCCGACTCTGAGAAGCTGCCCCTCCTTCTCGGGGGAATAAATAGTGCTGTCCCCTGGCAGCGCAGTAAGTCCATGCCTGCAATGCTCTGAGGGACAGTGAGTGACCCCCGCCCCGACACCACACACCTGTTTATTCAGTACGGTTATTACTGTGTGTATTAATGTGTCTGTTGTTATTAGTATCTGGTTCTTACCTGTTACATTTACAGTGTATTTACTTTAAATGTTCTTTTGTGTTCCACTGACATTGAACGTAGCTTTGGCAAAACAAGTGTCAATATTTGTCATGCCAGTAAAGCACATTCTGAATTGAAAAACTGAATTGAGAGAGAGAGAGAGAGAGAGAGAGAGAGAGAGAGAGAGAGAGAGAGAGAGAGAGAGAGAAAGCACGCGAGAGAGAGAGAGAGAGAGAGAAAGCACGCGAGAGAGAGAGAGAGAGAGAGAGATAGAGAGAGAGAGAAAGCGCAAGAGAGAGAGAGAGAGAGAGAGAGAGAGAGAGAGAGAGAGAGGGAGAGAGAGAGAGAGAGAGAGAGAGAGAGAGAGAGAGAGAGAGAAAGCACGCGAGAGAGAGAGAGAGAGAGAGAGAGAGAGAGAGAGAGAGAGAGAGAGAGAGAGAGAGAGAGAGTCTGGTGAGTGGGATTTAAAGATTGAGAATGATTGAGAGAAGATTAACAGCTTTATGAATCTAATTTTCTACATAAGAATAAGTCTTTGCACAGTGCTGTATTTATAAACATTCTGTTGTTGGAGTGAAATTAAATGACGTTGATTACATTAAAGCAGAATGAATCCAGGTTTGAGTCTGAGAAACTGGCCTGAGACTGAACAGAGTCTGATTAAATCTCATTTCTGCAGCCTCAGCAGATTCAGACATTTATTCACTGGGTGTTTGACCAGTGCAGTGTCCACTCAGCACAAACGACACAAACAACACCGAGAGTTAAGGGTCTGTGGTTAAGGAACTCCACCACAGTAAAATAAACACAAACACATCCACAGTGAGAGTTAACATGTGTGAGTTACGGCCCCAGAGCCAACACAGCTCTGAGGAAAAGGGAAGAGAAACGTTTTACCCCTCAGGGGCACGTCATAACTCTGCAATAAACAGTCAGCATCATTTTTATTCGGGCATAACATCTGGAGCCAGCCTCTGCATCTCAGAGCGGGTATCAGCTGCAGGAGGATGAAGGAATATTCCAGCAGCTACAGGAGGAGAAAGATAGGAGTCCAAAAGTTGTTGAAAGGTTTGGAGAATCAGCTTCACTCTGAACTCTCACTTTTCTGAGCAGCGTTTGTTGAATTAAACTTAGACAAACATTTGCTTTAAAGAAGTTTATGATAAAATTAACATGCAATGTGTTCCGAACCCCTCATTTTGAGGGGTGAAAAACACAACTTACATAGTCAGCTTTGTAAGTCTTGAATGTCTGAATGCGTCTGTGAGCTCCGTATACCGTTAGAAAGCGCAGATCCTACCGTTTCTAAAAATAGCGCTCTCATCGCGGTGCTGTGAAGCCTCTGGGAGTAATCCAGTGTGAAAAACCACCTAAAAATCAAGGTGCTCCTTCAAAATGTTTGTCTTATGTCCTTGTCATGAAAGATTCTAATGATAGGCGCTAAAATCAGAAATGAAGAAGCTGCAAAGGGACAAGAAAAACCGTGTTTACTTTCAGTTTTATTTTGACTCACATGACGTCAACCCACGCTGTCTCTGGGCAGAAAAATATGAGTCATCAGCAAAAACATATTCCTATTATTGATTTATAGTTTTTCAAGGTTTTTGTAGGTTTGACATCAAATAACACTGCATTAGATCAACAAATATAAACTAAAAAGCTTAAATAATTATTTATTGTGTGTTTTCTAAATAAACAAGTATTATTTCATCATTTTTTAAAAAGATTATAATAATAATTGTAAATATTATCAGCATCTGAGAAAACTGCCAAAGTACCAAAATGTTTTTTATTTGTTGGGATATTGTCCATATTTGCCCTGAACTAAATTCCTGAAAGTCTGGGCCTGCTGTGACTGTCAGAACTTTATCAGTCATACATCCCAGAGCTTAGAATATCAAGAAAAATATATCCGTCTGATGCTACAAATTTATTTTATCACAGTAATATGACATGTAATTAATTAGCATCAAAAATGCTTATGTTTTCAACTAACAGACCCCTCACACTAACAATCTGTGTCAAGATATCCAATGTGGGAATATGATTTCAAGGCTGTACATTGAGAAATATGAAAAAAAAAAAGCAGGCGCTAGGTAAAATTTTGGTCAAAACATGACAAATTTATAGAAAAATTGATTTATCGGTCAGCATGAAAACCTCAAATGATTACATATTTGAGTAGCAAAGGTTCTTTAGAAAATAAAACAACATATTGAATATGACTATGTCACATAATTACTGTTTAAATGCAACTGAAAGAGGCACTGACAAAAAAAAAAACGGAATAGCAAAATAGCTATGTATATAGGGTCCATCGTTTAAATCGAGATCTGGAGGAGAACAAAAAAACAAACACTTCATCTGTAATAAATACCTTTATGATCTGTTTTTTTTTTTTTCAGATTGTATCCATGGCACTGGTGGTCTTCATCCTGTTTGTGATGGTGTTTGTCGTATGTGAGTGTTGTATCTGTGTTACCTTTGTGTCTGTGTGTACGGAGCCAAGCCAAGATGTGTTCCCCTGTGTGTGTGTGTGTGTGTGTGTGTGTGTGTGTGGTGTTCCAGTTGGTTTCCAGGAGAGGAAATTCGCAGAGTTGGAGCGCTCCGTGTTGAGTCACAATTCTTCCCTGAACTCTGTGAATTCTGAGCTGAAAAACAACCTGAAAGGCTCAGGTACTAAATCTTTTTTTTTTTTTTTTTAACTGTAACGTGACCTCGGGTGTGAGAAGGGTGCAGTGTTATTATTTATTATTATTAATATTAATATCATCTCCCACCATCACTGTGTCCTAAAGTTTGGGGACACCTGCTCGTCCAGTTTTCTGCTGAAAAATGATCACAGAATCGAACATCTGCGGTTTGGGACTGTGTTCTCTTTTCACATTACTTTCCTTTTATGGGCATGAGGTCAAATACAGAATGGTCACCAGTTTAGCTTCAAAGCTTTTAAGAGAGGACTGTTACAGTTTAGTTTTTATTCGTTGTTTTTGTTGTAAGAATGTGTTTGTTTCTTGTTTTTGTTTTCTTGTGTTTGTTGTGGTTTGAAGGTGCTGAGGTACAGAATAATGTATCTATGTGGTTTAATATGTGTGTGTGTGTGTGTGTGTGTGTGTGTGTGTGTGTGTATGTGTGTGTGTGTGTGTGAGAGTGTGTGTGTGGGGGTGGGTGCTGAGGTGATGGCAGAAATGAAGGTGTCCTTGTCCAGTCTGAGTTCGTATGTGGACATGTTCATTTCCAGAATCCAGACTCAGCTCACCTCTGGTGAGTTCAGCCGGTTACGAGCATGTAATGAGGTTATAATGAGCCTGTAATAAGGCTATAATGACCCTGTAATGAGGCTGTAATGAGCCTGTAATGAGGTTGTAATGAGCCTGTAATGAGGTTGTAACGAGCCTGTAATAAATCTGTAACAAGCCTGTAATGAGTCTGTAATTATTCTGTAATGAGACTATAACGAGTCTGTAATGAGACTGTAACGAGCCAGTGATAAGGTTTTAATGAGCCTGTAATGAGGCTGTAACAAGACTGTATTGAGACTGTAACGAGCTGTAATGAAGCTGTAACGAGCCTGTAATGAGGTTGTAATGAGCCTGTAATGAGCCTGTAACAAGCCAGTAATGAGGCTGTAATGAGGTTGTAATGATGCTGTAAATGAGGTTTATTACAATTAAAAGAACAGCATCTTAACAACCCCAATGGACAGCTTGCCTTCTGACATGCTAACTTGCAGGTTTAGTCTAAATAGGTTGGTCAGTGTCAACATATGGTGAATACTATGACTTTTGTTTACTTCATTTCCTGTTCTGGTAAAAAGAGTTCAAAAGTTATCAACACAGAAATTTCAAAACATTTATTGTTCATTGTTGACTCGAGCACTCAGCGCCGTCTTCAGTCAGAATGGATGGGGACAATGTTTCCTGTAGCACTGTCAGTTAAAACTGAGCATTTAGGGTCTGGTCGAGCTGGTTACAAGCATGTAATAAGGTTATAATGAGCCTGTAATGAGGCTATAATGAGCCTGTAATGAGGTTGTAATGAGCCTGCAATGAGGTTGTAACGAGCCTGTAATAAAGCTGTTACAAGCCTGTAATGAGTCTGTAATGATCCTGTAATGAGACTGTAACAAACCTGTAATGAGGTTGTAATGAGCTTTTAATGAGACTATAATGAGCCTGTAATGAGCCTGTAATGAGGTTGTAATGAGCCTGTAATGAGGCTATAAGAAGACTGTACTGAGACTGTAACAAGCCTGTAATGAGACTGTAACAAGCCTGTAATGAGCCTGTAACTAGCCTGTATTGAGGCTGTAACAAGCCTGTAATGGGGCTGTAACAAGACTGTAATTAGACTGTAATGAGACTGTAATGAGCCTGTAATGAGATTTTAACAAGCCTGTAATGAGTCTGTAACAAGCCAGTAATGAGGCTGTAATGAGGCTGTAAGTGAGGTTTATTACAATGAAAAGAACAGCATCTTAACAACCCCAAAGGACAGCTTGCCTTCTGACATGCTAACTTGAAGGTTTAGTTTATATAGGTTGGTCAGTGTCAACATATGGTGAATACTATGGCTTTTGTTCACTTCATTTCCTGTTCTGGTAAAAAGAGTTCAAAAGTTATCAACACAGAAATTTCAAAACATTTGTTCGTTGTTGACTCGAGCACTCAGTGCCGTCTTCAGTCAGAATGGATGGGGACAATGTTTCCTGTAGCACTGTCAGTTAACACTGAGCATTTAGGGTCTGGTCGAGCCGGTTACAAGCATGTAATGAGGTTATAATGAGCCTGTAATGAGGCTATAATGACCCTGTAATGAGGCTGTAATGAGCCTGTAATGAGGTTGTGATGAGCCTGTAATGAGGTTGTGATGAGCCTGTAATGAGGTTGTAACAAGCCTGTAATTAAGCTGTAACAAGCCTGTAATAAGTCTGTAATGATCCTGTAATGAGACTGTAACAAGCCTGTAATGAGGTTGTCATGAGCTTTTAATGAGACTATAATGAGCCTGTAATGAGACTATAACAAGCCTGTAATGAGGCTGTAACAAGCCTGTAATGAGGCTGTAACAAGCCTATAATGAGGTTGTAACAAGCCTGTAATGAGACTGTAACAAGCCTGTAATGAGGCTGTAAATGAGGTTTACTACAATGAACAGAACAGCATCTTAACAACCACAATGGACAGCTTGCCTTGTGACATGCTAACTTGCAGGATTAGTTTATTTAGGTTGGTCAGTGTCAACATATGGTGAATACTGCGGCGTTTGTTTACTTAATTTCCTGTTCTGGTAAAAAGAGATAACTTGTGATTTCCTGTCTTGCTACATCCAGGAAAGCTTACACAACATCACATTCACACAGAGACAAAACACTTAGGCAAACATTTAAGAACAATGGGTCTGCACCCACTTAATAACATATGCCTATGTAGACATTAAATTCTACTTCATTTTAATATACTTCAAAACAACAAATATTTAAAATTTCTGTGTTGATAACTTTTGAACCACAAAAGTTATTACAAATCTGATTGCGGCAATCAGAGACAAGTATCTTCTTCTCTGACATACCACATGACCATCTTCCCATTGGAAAACCTTGCCCTTGAGCCAATATGGCAGCTTTCAAGATGGAGGCCATGTTCCGGACACAACCTAAATATAGGCCCCTCCCTCACTGAGGTATTCAGGTCTGTCATTTTCCCCTTTCCTTTCTGCAATTAAAGACTGAGACTTTGGACTCCCTCTGTATATTATATATATATTTATTGTTATTCTCTGCTAATATCAGTGTTAAATGTCTAGGAAAATGTCTGATTTATATTTATTTGAGTGAAATATTGAGAAAGAGTGTCCAGAGAGTGCTGTATTTTCCTGGATGTGTGACTGTGTCTTTTATGGACAGGACCCCAAATGAAGAAACTCTCTGAGCTCCAGACGTTAATCAACAGCCTGGGCTCTTCTCTTGGATCCGTTAACTCTCAGATACAGAGCAAACTGCAGAGCACAGGTCAGAGCTCCTCTCTTCACCACCAGGGGGACCCAGGGGCAACCTCTCGCTGCTCATCTGCTAAATTTACAGCAGAGAAAACGTTCTAATGTTGCATTCAAAGTGAAATCTATGTTGATTTTGGAATTAAACTATTCATGCTTTTCAATTATGTAAAGCAACACTGGGTCGTATCTGTACCTTAAAATAACAGCTACAAAATCAGCTGCTCCGGGCTCAGCACTCCAGAAACTACACTATGTAGCTTTTGGTGGAGGACAAGATTTCAGGACAGTGCTGTAAAGGTGAATTACACTCTGTGACTGTAGGGGGAGCCCTGGAGCAAAATATCACCTAGTGTTTCTTTAAACAGAGACCTAAAGGAATCATTTTATGAATCTATGAAAATGTAGATACTTTTAAACATCTATTAAAATTTAGAACTCTTTATCTACAGTAATTAAATGTATAGTTCTTAGCTGCTGCTCTGAATAATTTCTGAATCATTTCTGAGTCGTTTGAGAGAATCAGAATTACAAAAACTATTTGTTTCAAAAATATAAAACATTATATTTCAATATGTTTTAATGATTTTATTTAACATTTGTTTGTTGGTTTTTCTTCAGACGGTCAGTTCTCGGAGATGAAGAGTTTCCTGGACACTTTAAACTCCTCCGTGTCTGAGATTACAGTCAAACTCCAGGACACAGGTAAACAATCAGAGAGAGACCAACCTCCCAACTCCATCTGTGTCACTCTTCTTTACGCTCAGAGACAATGTAGGCTTTATTTTTATTCTTAATTTAGTAAAATAACCTTCCTCTCTGTGTAGTTAGTTTTTATGACAGTGATGCTGTGGATTACAGAACTGTTTTGGTTTGTATTATCACTACATTTTTCATGTTACTATCTAATTACACATGTATTACTTTAGTTTTAAAACTGATCACAGTTTAGCTGTTGGTTCTGAATATTCAGGGTTTGTTTTTAATGCTTTTTGGGAACAGTCCTTCGTCATGACGCGAACTTCAGAGAAATAAATGACTCTCTGACGGATCTCAAGTCATCCCTGGTTTCGTTTGACTCTAAACAACAGAAACAAGCACTCACTCACTCACTCACTCCTTTGCCCACTCACTCACTTATTCACCCACTAACTCATTCATTCATTCACCCACTCACCCATTCACCCACTCACTCATTCACACATACACTCAATCATGCACTCACCCGCTCACTCACTCATTCACTCACTCACTCATTTACCAACTCACTCATTCATCCACTCACTCATTCACACATACACTCAATCATGCGCTCACCCACTCATTCATTCACACACTCACTTATTCACCCACTCACACATTCACCCACACACTCATTCACTCATGCACCCGCTCACCTGTGCACTCACTTACCCACTCAAACACTCACTCAACCTATCAGTCACTCACTCACTCACTCATTTACCCACTTGTTCACTCACTCACTCACTGACTCACTCACTCACTCACTCACTCACTCTGTTTATATCTCAAAAGGCATTTCCTCTTCGCCTGTGTGTGAAGTGTTTATTTGTTTCCTCAGAGGAGCGGGTGATGGCAGCACTCAGTGAAATAAAAATGAAGGTGGCTGACAGTGATAAAGCAGCAGGTACGATGCTAACACTAACAGGGCTCTTCTTCACTTTACACTGACACCTACTGTCCTGGATGTGTCAGGGATTCTGTACTGACCCCTACATTAAAAGTGTCTCCGGGAAACATCTGTAAACTGTAGATAAGCAGGACACAGCTGATTATAGATCAACAAACACTCACTACACTCTCTCTGTGGTAGCAGCCTCAAGGGAACATATACTGTACCTTTAATTAGGGAATATAATGGTTCCTTATTCTAGATTTAACGGTAGATTTTAAAGTTGTGTTGATGTCGTATGCCCAGCTTCATCTCCACTTCTATTCTCCACAGTTGCATAATGAAAGATTGCAGACATCTCGTGTGCGTAGGTGGGAGTGAATGTGTGAGTATGTGTTGCCCTGTGAAGGACTGGCGCCCCCTCCAGGGTGTGCTCCCACCTTGCGGCCAGTGATTCCGTGTAGGCTCTGGACCCACTGGAGTTTCCTAATATCCTTGTGTATGAATGTATTATTGATGTTTTCCTTTTATCTCATGTCTCAGAGTCTCAGAACCTGACTCTGAGTGAGGTGCTGAAGCTGTCGACTTCTCTGCAGACTCTGTCCTCCAGACTCCAGAGTGCAGGTGAGGATGAGGATGATGGTCTGTTGTTTATTTGGTTCATGTGACTGTGAACTCCTCTGCTGTTTCTCCTCAGACGAGCAGGTGAAGATATCTCTGGGGGAGGTGAAGCTGAAGCTGAGGGACAGGAAGGAAGGGGCTTCTACACTCTCCCCTGGTGTGAGGAGCCTGTTAAAGACGAGGACGTTGTTAAAGCACTGATCTGGTCTGTCGCGCTCAGACTGAATATCAGAGATCTGTTTACACCAACTACATCTCCAAACAGCCTCAGTCTGGGCTCCGTCACACTCTGTAAACATCCTGCCACTCACACAGTCATTCTGATAAAGTGTAATACACTACAGGAAGTGTAGGAGGCGCTAAAGCATGGGTTGTTTTACTTTAAAACCTATAATGCTCTGCAATGTTCCTACAACCCACACAGTCATTGTGACAGAGAGTAATACACTACAGAAGTCAGATTATTCATTCATTCATTATTAATCTGTTATTAATATTTGTTTCCTTTTATTTCCTGTGTCTCAGAGTCTCAGGAAAAGACTCTGTCTGAGGTGTTGGAGCTGTCGTCTTCTCTGCAGTCTTCCAAACAGAGCATGGCAAATGATTCTCTTCATGTTTTTTTTTAAATAAATAGTGTTATTTCCACAGTTTCTCATTGGTTTAATTCTGACTGTTCTCTGCTTTGCAGATGTTTCCAGCTGTAAACCCGGATGGACTCCGTTTGAATCCAAATGTTTTTTATTCTCCAAAGACGAACTGAACTGGCACCAGGCTCGAGACTACTGCAAATCCCAGAATGCTTTGCTGCTCAAATTGGAAACTGCTGATGAATGGGTGAAGAACACACACTCACACACACACACACTCACACACTCACACACACACATACACACACACACACACACACACACTCACACACACACACACACACACATTGTGGGGATTTACCCTCACCTTCAGTAATGCCAGGATCACATTATACTATACTCTTAAAACTGATTGTTCTACAAGGGTTCTTTATTAAAGTAAATTGTTCTATACAAATCCCTGAACACTTGAAGAACCTTGTGTGTGACTTTGTAGTTAAGAATACTCCAGACTTTTTCTGGGTCGGACTCACGGATGAAAACACGGGGCAGTGGCTGTGGGCCGATGAGACGCCTTACGTCATGAACTCAGAGTAAGAGACTTTACAACTCACACTGCACTCACACTACCTTCACTTTCCTGGTGTTCCAGCCTGACCCTCTCTGTGAGGACCGTACACATTAAAGGTGCAATCAACAATTTTCTATCATCAAACATTAGCCAACATTATTCATTAAAGTGAATTTACTGCTAAGTACATTAAGTACAACCTATGAGTCTCAACACAGAAACATGTGGCCCCTGGTTCCTCCTCCAAGTCTGACTTGAAATTTTGCATGTTTTTAATTTCCATACTTTACACAACATTTTCTAAAATGATTCTAAATTATACACTGAATACAAATAACTACAGGCCTAAACTGAATATTTTAAACACAATTATACATTTATGAGAACATAACATTTATGGGAAATAAGTGTTTAAAAAAAGAGAGAGTAGAAGTCAATTTATTATCAGATTTGTGTTTAATCAGTTACAGGGGAAAACAGCGCAGTGCTGGGAGCAGGTCACAGTGGTTCTCTGCGCTTGTAGCAGTAGATGAAGGAAGCACTTTGTTGTGTTAAAAGCATTTTAGGACTCTAATGATAAGAAAGAAATCAGTTTAATTTCAGTTATGTGTTTTAAAAGCTACAGGTAAAAACAGTGAAGCGCTGGGGGCAGGTCACAGTGGTTCTCTGCGCTCATAGCAGTAGATGCAAGTGGTGCCAACTAGGACACGAATAATGCGAAGAACAGTCACGTTGTTTTCCTTCAGCTGAGCGTTTTCTTCAATGTTGTTTTCATGTGTACAGAATTCTTGCTTTGTTTCTCTGTTTTTTTGCTTCTCGATTTTGTTTTTCTGAGCTCCAGAGCATTTCTCTGGATTTGTCTCAACTGTTTCTCATCTCTGCCACACAGCATTCATTTACTGTCCTCTAAAGACGCTCAGAACACGCTCCACACGCAGACACCACACAGACGTCCCACCCATCACTATCACACCACCCTCACTGATAGGGATGCACACCATTTTTTTCCAACCGAGTACGAGTACATGTGTATTTTTGTACATGCAGATACCGATACTCAGAATTAAGCATCAGGAGCATTGTGTAACAGTGTAGTTACTAATTATAACATTGATGTTTAATTAAACACTTTATTGTTCATTTCTGGAGCTGTCTCTCTTTCATTTAACATTTTCCCACATTACACCAACAATAATTACATCAATAAAGTATCTATCTATAACTTAGTACCATGAGCTTCAGCCAGCTCTGGATATGTATGTACACAGTGTTGTGCATCTTTGGGAGGAAGTGTCCGTTATACGGCTGGGAATTTGTGCACTTGCAAATGGGAAACCTTTCCCAGAGGATAATACACTTTGAGTGAACAAAAACCTCCTTGTTCGAGGATAGTCAAAGAACACCAAACTCACTGCTCTCTGGTTCCCGCTGCAGT
The DNA here is from genome assembly GCF_029633855.1 of Hoplias malabaricus. Classification (NCBI taxonomy): domain Eukaryota; kingdom Metazoa; phylum Chordata; class Actinopteri; order Characiformes; family Erythrinidae; genus Hoplias; species Hoplias malabaricus. The sequence continues at coordinate 17,346,458 of NC_089801.1, forward strand.
CCGCTTTGCTTGGGTGGCCTTCACTGATGGTGAAATAATTCCAGACTGCTGACATTTTGAGTTGTCTGCTCATTAGCGCAGCAACATGCCCCAGGCACAAGGAGCCTCGTTTGCGATTACGGGTGCGAGTAAATGAACAGTATCTGTATTCATGCATCTGTCTTCTCACTGATATAGAGTGTGTTTCTGATATAAACCTCTGTAAAAAAAAAAAAAAGTTTGGATCAAAGTAAACCCAGTCAGATCTGGAGTTTATTCACAAAAGTGCAGCGGATGGAAACACAGCCCATTTCACATTTTTCTGACGATATTTCTTTTTAGCACAGAATATTTGCAAACATTTTTGGATGGAAACCCAGCGACTGTGAGTTCCTACTGAGTCCAGGAAGACGTCTGGTCAAGCCCCGCAGATGTTTAGTGCACTGTCAGAAGAACTGTCTCTGTGGGGGACCCTCAGCGGAACATAGACTGCACCTTTAATTAGGAACAGAACTGTACCTTACTCTATATTAACTGTGGATGTTAAAGTTGTGTTGATGTAATTCGCCCCGTTTCATCTCCAGGACTTTTATTGTGTTCTTTTATTCTCCACAGTTGTATAATGAAAGATTACAGAGATCCCCCTCTTCTTCTGGAGAAGAGAATGTAATGAACCTTTAGGGAACACAACTGGACTCTAACACCACTGCTATACCTTTAAAGATACACTACACTGTTTCTAGCTTTAGTGACAGTGATGTTCCTGTACAGGGCCTTTATTCTGAGAGCGTAGGTGTTCTATAGACTATCTGTAACGGCTCACCTAGGGGAGGACTCAAACCCTAGTCATGTTGAAGACAACACTGCCTCCTAAGTAAGTGTTATAATTAACACGACCCGCGAGCAATAGCTGATAAGATTAGAGCAGATGAAAAAAGGAAAGAATAACAAAACGCAGACTCAGGATTAGAACCCGGGTCGCTGTCTTACTACGTCAGTACTCTGGGAGAGAACCTGCGATACAGCGCCTTATAATGAACATCCCAGTAGCGAGTGGGGAACCGATGGGTGATTACAGAACCCACCCATTTTGGGTTTTGGCGGGAAAAGAACGAAGGACGCCAGGGGAAAGCTGGCTTTCTCGAGTAAATGGGATAAAGCAAAAATAATTTTCCCTAAACAAAGAATCAAAACCAGAAGGGGAGTAAGGGGGTAAGAACAAACACAAGTTAATTAGTTATGATTTGTATAAGTATAACAAGTTATGATTTGTGTTTTTAAAAATAACAGCTGTGGAGACTTGAAAAAGCTGGAGCAGAGTAAAGATGAGGGTGAGGGTAGGAAACTCTCCACCCTCGAACAAAACTACCAGAATGAGACAAAGATCCAGCAACAGGCTTCTGTGTCACTTCACCTATAAAGGCTGTCTTCAAGTGTTGATCATCAAGTCTGACAGGGTCCAGAGATCATCTGCTGCTTCCCCCTGGTGGCTGGAGGTGACCTAGCTCTGAAGCCAGCCCTTACACTATCAACTTGGCCATTTAATTATTTGCTTTATTTGGAGAGTCTGGTCTATAGCTATAGACATGGAGGAGATATTCAGCTCGTCTAGTGCTTTCACTCTAAAAAACGATTCTTCTACAATGGTTCTTTAGTAAAGGAAATGACTCTATATACAGTTGTGTTCAAAATAATAGCAGTGTGTTTAAAAACATTAGTTAAGCACAAAATATTAATATCAGTTTTTATTTCCATGCATTGGGAACATTGCATACTGTTTTCCAAATCAAAATATGAAGAGAAATTTAAATAATTTTTAACTACTTTACAGAAAATACCAAACAATTAACATTGGGCTGTTCAAAAATATATCAGTATCTGCATTTGTCTTTACTAACTCAAAATATGTACTCTTTTTTTGGGATTTATCATTCCTGTGAATCACTAACCTAATATTTAGTTGAATAACCACAGTTTTTTTAGAACTGCTTCACATCTGTGTTGCATAGAGTCAACCAACGTCTGGCACCTGTCACCTTCCAGCCCAGGATGCTTTGATTACATCCCACAATTCATTTGCATTTCTCGGTTTTGCCTCAGAAACTGCATCTTTGATATCACCCCACAAGTTTTCTATCGGATTAAGGACGGGGATTGGACTGGCCACTCCATAACCTCAATTTTGTTGGACTGGAACCAAGATTTTGCTCATTTACTAGTGTGTTTAGGGTCGTTGTCTTGTTGAAACACCCATTTCAAGGGCATTTCCTCTTCAGCGTAAGGCAACATGACTTGTTCAAGTATTCTGATATATGCAAACTGGTCCATGATCCCTGGTATGCGGTAAATAGGCCCAGCACCATAGTAAGAGAAACATGCCCATATCATGATGCTTGCACCACCATGCTTCACTGTCTTCAGAGTGTACTGTGGCTTGAATTCAGAGTCTGGGGGTCGTCTGACGAACTGTCTGTGGCCCTTGGACCCAAAAAGAACAATTTTCTCTCTGGCTTTCCTCTCCATTTTAAAGCATTGGAGATCATTTTGGCTGAACAGCCTATTATTGTCTGTTGGTTTTCTAAGAATCTACTGCACCAACTGTTACATTGTTTGTCATGTGGTAATATAATTTATACCAAAAACAGTGATTATCTGCTTGCAATATGGTCAAATTGGACTGCTATTATTTTGAACACTACTGTAGAACCCTGAACACTTGAGGAACTTTTTGAATGATTAAAGGGTTCTTTGCTTTGTGATGGGGTTATTCAGCTTAATGGAGAATGGTTCTATGGTTCTATTGGTTCTATGCAGCACCAAAAAGGGTTCTTCTTTGTTATGATGTCAAGTTTGTTACCATAAAGAACTGTTTTCTAAAAGGTGTTATAAAGAACCATCTGTATCATGCAGAGTGTTCTTCAGTTCTCTTGCGTTCCTAGCTGATAGACAGAGTGTGTTCTGTTGATTGACTTCATGATGTTTGTGGAAAGACAGATAATGGACTTCTGCTCAAACAGGAAATGGATGAAGAGACATGTGAAGTACTTTGCTTTGAAAAGTACAGGGTCATGGTGCTGAGTGGGGGATTTCAGAGCTGTGAATGATTTTCTTTGGTTAGAGCAGAGGGCTTAGGGCTGAAAGGTTGTTGGTTCGGTTCCCACGAGTGGCAGGAAAACTGGGGGCGGTGGGAGTGTAGGAACAGCACTGTCCTCCTCCTCAATCCACGGCTGAGGGGCCCTTGAGCAAGGCACCGAACCCACAACTGCTCCCCGCTCTGGGAGTGTGTTCACAGCCCCTAGTGCATTAGTGAGTGTGTGTGTGTGTGTGTGTGTGTGTGTGTGTGTGTGTGTGTGTGTGTGTGTGTTCACCAGCACAGACGGGTGCTGGTGCTGCTGGTTTTCAGAGAGTGATTCTGTGGGAAAGTTCTGACTGTTTATTATTGTTTATTTTAGGCAGTGGGGGCCTGGGCAGCCGGACGAATGGAAGGATCATGGTCTCGGAGAAGAGGGAGAGGACTGTGCACAATTAACAACCATTGACAAACTGAACGATAGTCACTGCTCTCTCTTAATGAAGTACATCTGTAAAACCTAACCCCCCCCCCCCCCCCCCGAGCTCAGAGCACACTCACGTTGTATTTTTATAAACAAAACCAAAGTGTTCTTCTGATGAAACACATTAAAACCACAGCTCACTTTTCATAATCATCCGAGTTCTGTTCATTCATTCCTTCATTTGATCGTTATATTGTTGTTTGGTGCTTTATTTCTGACAGATTCCAATGGGATTACGACTTGTTAAAAGAGAGAATGAGAAAAAGAGTTTTATAAATTAATGTTTACAAACTCTAAATAAAACAATCCAAACATTCAGTGTGTGATGATAATTATAGAATGATTATATTCTAATGAGATATTATTACAGAGTAATCAGTAATAACTATCTGTTTATTTGCTACTAACAAGACCTTCAGTACGTTACATCCATCCATCCATCCATCCATTATCTGTAACCGCTTATCCAATTTTAGGGTCGCGGGGGTCCAGAGCCTACCTGGAATCATTGGGCGCAAGGCGGGAATACACCGACACTTTGGAGTCGCCAATCCACCTGCAACGTGTGTTTTTGGACTGTGTGAGGAAACCGGAGCACCCGGAGGAAACCCACGCGGACACGGGGAGAACACACCAACTCCTCACAGACAGTCACCCGGAG
>NC_089801.1:17355651-17445651 GCF_029633855.1 Hoplias malabaricus
TTTTCACACTTTCTCGTTTTCCTTTGTTGTTGCAGATGTGAGGGTCACACAGGTCTCCCTGGAAGCCTCCCAGAAACAGTTTAACAACACAGGTGAGGTACTATGCAATGTAGTTTTTTTTATGCTACACAGCTGCAGGGTCCTGGATGTTGTGGGTTCGAGTCCCGCTCTGGGTGACTGTCTGTGAGGAGTGTGGTGTGTTCTCCCTGTGTCTGCGTGGGTTTCCTCCGGGTGACTGTCTGTGAGGAGTGTGGTGTGTTCTCCCTGTGTCTGCGTGGGTTTCCTCCGGGTGACTGTCTGTGAGGAGTGTGGTGTGTTCTCCCTGTGTCTGCGTGGGTTTCCTCCAGGTGACTGTCTGTGAGGAGTGTGGTGTGTTCTCCCTGTGTCTGCGTGGGTTTCCTCCGGGTGACTGTCTGTGAGGAGTGTGGTGTGTTCTCCCTGTGTCTGCGTGGGTTTCCTCCGGGTGACTGTCTGTGAGGAGTGTGGTGTGTTCTCCCTGTGTCTGTGTGTGACAATTAATTAATGAATGGATATCTACATTGTGTAATGGTTGTGCAGATTAGTGTTAGATGTAAAAACTAGAGGCAGCTGTGAAGGAGGTATCAGAAGTAGCTGAAAGGTCTAGTCAGTGGTTGTGAACAAGGACAGTGGATTAAGGGAATGTACTATAAATGTGGAATGACTGAGGTGGGTGAGGGGGTGCTCTGTGTGTGTGTTATTGTTGGTGATGAATCATGTACAGCTCACGTAGAACTTGTAGCACTGAGGGTGCATTAACGGTTCCAGTGGGACCTGCTGTACAAGGCTGAAGTTTGCAGCTGATGATTTAAAGATGCTGACCAATGCCTGCAGTGTATTTTCTGCTCAGATTAAACACTTTAGTAAATAATAACTATTTTTATTGTGTGAATATTTTTTAAAAATCTGGAACCGAACGACAGAGGTGTGGCTTCGCTTTGAAGGTACATTTTACCTTTTTCAAGACGAAGAAGGGAACTGTTCTGCAGCCACAGAGTTCTGTAAAAAAATGGGCTACAACATCAGACTCGCCGTCTTAACCATGAGGAACAAGGTATGGGTTCACTCTTATAAACACCACATCATCATCATCATCGTCATCATTATCACACTGACTCTGAGGAAGACCACACTGCTCAAATCTGTCTCCTTAATGTCTCAGAGACAGCACTGACCACAGTATCACTGCAGAGAAACTAAAGAGACACTTCAGATACACTATATTGCCAAAAGTATTCACTCACCCATCCAAAACAATGAATTCAGGTGTTCCAATCACTATTGTTGACACAGGTGTATAAACCAAACCCCTAGGTGTGCAGAATGCTTCTACAAACATTTCTGAAAGAATGTGTCACTCTCAGGAGCTCAGTGAATTCCAGAGTGATACCATGAGAGAATGCCACCTGTGCAACACGTCCAGTCGTGACATTTCCTCATTATTAAATATTCCCCAATCCTTTGTCATTGGTGTTATAACAAAGTGGAAGCAACTGGGAACGACAGCACCTGAGCCACAAAGTGATAGGCAATGTAAAGTGACAAAGCCGGGTCAGTGCATGCTGAGGCGCATAGTGCTCAAAGGTCACCAACTTTCTGCAAAGTCAATCGCTGCAGACGTCCAAATGTCATGTGCCCTTCAGATTCACTTAAGAACAGAGTGTAGAGAGCTTCATGGAATTGGTTCCCACAGTCAAAAAGATAGAGATATAAAAGAGATACTGCTGAGACCATAAAGAGGCCCTACAGATATATAAAATAGACACTGCTGAGCCAGTAAAGAAACTGTACAGAGATATTAAAGAGACACTACAGAGTCCATAAAGAAACACTACTGGGATATTAAAGAGACTCTGCTGCGACAGTAAAGAGGCAATACAGATATATTAAAGAGACACTACTGAGACAGTAAAGAGACACAACAGAGATATTAAAGAGACATTATTGAGACTGTAAAAAGACACTACAGAGATATTAAACAGACACAACTGAGACAGTAAAGAAACACTACAGAGATATTAAAGAGACACTACAGAGACAGTAAAGAGACACTACAGAAACATTAAAGACACTATTGAGACAGTAAAGACATACTTCAGAGATATTAAAGATACTACTGAGAAAGTAAAGAGACACTACAGAGATATTAAAGTGACACTATTGAGACAGTAAAGAGGCACTACAGAGATATTAGAGAGACTCTACTGAGACAGTAAATAGACCATACAGAGATATTAAAGAGACACTCCTGAGACAGTAAAGAGACACTACAGAAATATTAAAGAGCCGCTTCTTGCCAGTGTGTGTGGATTGAGTGTTCTGAGCAGTGTGGATTGTAAAGCGTCCTTGGGTATCTAGAAAGGCGCTATATAAGTGTAACAATAGATAGATAGATAGATAGATAGGTATTAAAGAGAAACTATTGAGACAGTAAAATGACACTACAGAGATATTAAAGAGACTCTACATAGTTATTACGTTAATTGTCTTGATGTTTTCCTGTGCAGATATATGATTATACTGATGTACTGTTTACACAGAGTATATTATATTTAACTGAAAACAGTAGGAATTTTATTATTACAGTGTGTTGTGTGTGTGTGTGTGTATGTGTGTTGCAGGATTGGTTGAAGGATCAGGTTAAAGGGAGGAAGATGCTGGTTGCACAGGTAAACTGTAAAAGCAATGAACCTTTTGCTGAACATACAATTACACAACATAGTGTTACACATCACATTACAACAGAGCACAGGAGAACAGAGGAGTGTGTTTAGAGTGGACTCTCTGTAAAGTGCTTAACCGGGCCGTGTCTCTGACCCGTATCCACTCTGCAGGACGACTGCTCCAGGCTGTGTGCAGTGGTCAGTGCTGTAAACTCCAGTGTGGATGTTTCTGTAGAGGAGCACGGCTGGGTGTGTGAGAGTGGTTCCAGCGGGAGCTGCCGTGTTGGAGCGCCTGGAGTCATAGGAATACAAGCACAACCAGACCCACCAGGACCACGAGAGAGACCTTGACCACCAGGGCTATCTGGAGGATCAATGAGTCCTGCCCCTCAGTAACCCTCAAGAACCCTCAGTAACTCAGACGCCCTGGATAAAATTTAATCTGGAAATGAATAACTCTCTCTTTGTATTAGGATTTTGTCTGTCTCTCTCTCTTTCTCCATCTCTATTGTGTTTCTATGACAGTGAAGCTGTACCAGTGAAAGAATGTAAACAGCTCATTTGGTTTTCATCCATCCATCCATTATCTGTAACCGCTTATCCAATTCAGGGTCACGGTGGGTCCAGAGCCTACCTGGAATCATTAGGAGCAAGGCAGGAATACACCCTGGAGGGGGCGCCACACAGGGCAACACACACACATTCAATCACACCTAAAGACACTTTTGAGTCACCAATCCACCTACCAACATGTGTGTTTGGACTGTGGGAGGAAACCGGAGCACCTGGAGGAAACCCACGGGGACACGGGGAGATCACACCAACTCCTCACAGACAGTCACCCGGAGCGGGAATCAAACCCGCAACCTCCAGGTCTCTGGAGCTGTGTGACTGCGACACTAACTGCTGTGCCACCGTGCCGCTCATTGGTGAACAGTGAAACATATTTGTGACTTGTGTTTCATTTGTGGATTAACATTTACACATTTGTAAAGTATTTTGAGACTAATCTCTCTCCATATCAATGTGTCTTAATCCACCCATCACTAGTAATATTTAGAGAGAAGAGATATACACTTTCTGCAACAGACTTTCTCTCCCTGTTCATTTAGAAAAGTGCTACCTCTCGATCAGAGGCACTTACCGGTTCTGCACATACTCACACACACATTTATGACGTTTTCATTGTTTTCCTCGGGTGTAATATAGAGTTTTAGCTCACAGTTATTATTGTTATTGACTGTTTCCCAAGTGTTCATTGTGAATCAAAATATGATTTAAAATAGTTAACATATTATTAACGTATTTTTAACCACCATTTCCACCTTATCTTTACCCTCTGAGATTTTTATAATATGTTATAATAATACGCACACACACACACACACGCACACATACACACACATACACACACACACATATACATCTACATGAAAAGGCTAAAATATATATAATAAATATATTAAAACTTCATATTATGTCAAACTGTCGATGGATATCTGTTGATTTAATGAACTCATTTTCAAAAATTACCTTTTTATAAAGCAGTGAATTTTACTGAAATTAAAGACAATAATTGAACCTGATCTCATTTCCTCACTTTTTAAATTTAATCTGAGGGTGTTTCTGATAAAAATGACCTATGTGTGAATGTGTGTGTGTGTGGGTTAAATATGAAAATGTGTGAACGTGTTAAAGTCTGTGTCACTATTGGTTATTGGTTTTCACAGTTTTACCGAGTGCATTAACACAGGTGTCATTTGTCCTTAGTCATTTGTCTGAAGTTATCTGTATATTTATAGGGTCAAATTTGATTAAAATACAAAATAAAGGTCTAAAAAACAGTTAATACGTTGTCTGTAGCCCTTATCCAGTTCAGGGCGGCAGTGGGTCCAGAGTCTATCTAGAATCACTGGGTACAAGGCAGGAACACACCCTGGAGGGGGCGCCAGTCCTTTACAGAGCGACACACACTCAGACATTCACTCACACACTAACACCTACAGACACTTTTGAGTCTCAAATCCACCTACCAACGTGTGTTTTTGGTGCATGGGAGGAAACAACGCAGCCACAGATAGGACACACCAAACAGACACAGGGAGAACACACCACACTCCTCACAGACAGTCACCCGGAGGAAAGCCACGCAGACACAGGGAGAACACACCACACTCCTCACAGACAGTCACCCGGAGGAAACCCACGCAGACACAGGGAGAACACACCACACACCTCACAGACAGTCACCCGGAGGAAAGCCACGCAGACACAGGGAGAACACACCACACTCCTCACAGACAGTCACCCGGAGGAAACCCACGCAGACACAGGGAGAACACACCACACTCCTCACAGACAGTCACCCGGAGGAAAGCCACGCAGACACAGGGAGAACACACCACACTCCTCACAGACAGTCACCCGGAGGAAACCCACACAGACACAGGGAGAACACACCACACTCCTCACAGACAGTCACCCGGAGGAAAGCCACGCAGACACAGGGAGAACACACCACACACCTCACAGACAGTCACCCGGAGGAAACCCACACAGACACAGGGAGAACACACCACACTCCTCACAGACAGTCACCCGGAGGAAACCCACGCAGACTGTACAACAGTGAGCAAGTTAGTTCACACGACTTAGAAGACAGCTTTATTCAGAGTCTACCTCAGATGTCGCAGCAGTCTGCTGAAATCCTGGACAGAGAGCTGTCCCTGGGAGAACTGTATGCTGCTCTCCAAGGGATGGAGAATGGGAGGGCACCAGGCATCGATGGTCTCCCTGTGGACTTTTACAAGTCCTTTTGGTCTGTGTTGGGACAGGATCTTTTAGATGTCCTCAGAAGCAACTTGACCGAGGGGGGGCTTCCGTTGAGCTGTCGAAGAGCTGTCCTCACTCTCCTGCCCAAGAAGGGAGACCTGGCTGACCTGAAGAACTGGCGGCCGATTTCTCTGTTGTGTACTGACTATAAACATCTGTCAAAAGCATTAGCTGCGAGGCTGGGAAAGGTTATGGAGCAGGTCATTCATCATGGTCAAACGTACTGTGTACCTGGCAGGTCTATCTTTGATAATGTACATCTAATTCAGGCACTTGTGGACATCTCCGGACTATTGGGTCTGAAAACTGGGTTCTTATTTCTGGACCAGGAAAAGGCATTTGACCGGGTTGAACACAGGGATCTGTGGAAAGTCATGGAGAGCCTTGGGTTCAACCCAGGTTTCAAAACCATGATCAAGGTGTTGTACAGTGACATTGAGAGTGTACCAAAGGTTAATGGTGGTTTGTGCACCCCTTTTAAAGTACATAGGGGCATTAGACAAGGCTGTTCTCTGTCCGGGCTTCTCTACAGTAATGCCATAGAACCCCTTTTATGTAAAATCAGAAAACAGATCACTGGTTTTATGATTCCTAACTGCAGCACTTCTTTCTGTGTGTCTGCGTATGGTGACGAACTGGTGGCCTTGGTCAGCTCACAGACAGAGGTGAATGTTTTAACACACATTTATTATAAATCAATCCACATTTCAAAACTGTACAATAATAACTTTTATAAAAGTTAAAATCAGTCTTTATTCTCGCTCTAATTAGCCTCATGAAAATCTGCACGGCATCACAATCCTCATCCAGGGTGACTTTGTTCTTCCTGCTCAAGTAAATTGTGAGCTTGGATTGACCCAGGACAAAGTTCAACAGCTGACATTTATGTTTCTGTCTTCGGAGGTATTTAACCCCGAGGATAAAAAGCTGTGGTGTAAAAGTAACATTAAGATGTATAAAAACATTCTGTAAAAAAACTAAAAAGAGGACGGAGCCTAAAACAATGTGTAAAAGCATGAAACACTGTTTCTCTTTGTGCACAGAATGGACATTTGTGTGAAACTCCAGGATTTAAAACAGAAATAAAAGAGTTCACTGAAACAATGCCATGGAGAATTCTCCATTGAAGGTCAGCAGTTTTTTTTTTATTAAAGGTGGTTTGTATAAGACCCTCCACTCTGGCTTTGTGTCATTATCCAACACTAGCTTCCTGCACCACGGAGAGTCAGATCTACCATCCAGCCTTTTTTTTGTTCAGAGCTTTTACACAAGCTTTAAATAAGAGTTTTCCACTAGCCACCCCCAGACCATGCTGGTCTCCCCCTTACACTCCAGGAGCGGGCCCCCTCAGTCACCCAAGTTTGGAGCGATGGTGCACGTAGGGAATGGTTCCTTCTTCTCTGGCTCAGTTCCTGTGGTAGAGTTGTTCAGGAGAAACCAGTCCTCAGCAGTGAGGGCTGATCTCCACCCCTGTAAGTGTGAGTTGAAAGACCACACGTAGTGATCTCATTCCCAGCCGTGCAGCTAAAGTCTCCCTGTCAGTGAGTCCTGGACCAGCCAACTCCACAAGACGTCGCAGCTTTGTAATTCCTGATAGGATCAGGACTCTGGACAAATCATTAGAGATTTGGTTAAAAATATCCAACCGGGCTCCATGAATAAGAGGTTATTCTAATAACCAGTAAAAAGACGAGCTGTTATCTCAGCGCAAAGTAAAAAAAAACTCCCATATTTTAAAAAGGCCCCTGTAAAATGTTGGTATTCTATTAAGATCTAGTTTCTTTACGTTTACTAGAAACAGGGCCCTATCCAGGCCTAGACCCCCCACTGTCTGTAGAACTTTACTGACAGGTTCTCTCCAGACTATGTCCTCAGGGCCAGAAAGCAGCCTATAAGCAGCAGTTCTACTGGCCCGATGGATCAGCCCCTGCCCACCCCCATCCTTAGGCAGGTGAAGGACTGCTTGTGGTAACCAGTGCAGACTGTCCCCAAAAATGTCCACCAGCACCGCCTGGATATCTGCCAGTAGATTTGGGGGTGGGTCCACACAGGCCAGTTTATGCCAGAGTGAGGATGCAGCCAGGCTGTTAATAATCAGTACCCCTCTCCTATATGACATTTTAGGTAGCGGCCATTTCCACTTCATTAACTGTCCCTTTACTTTTTCAAGAACCCCCTCCTAGGTACTCCTCTAGATACTTAAAACCCCCTTTCTTCCAAACCAGTCCATCAGAAAGCTTGGGCTCTGTACACTTTCCGACTAAAAAAGCCTCACTCTTGCCCCAGTTAATATTAGCAGAGGATAAAACCTGCAAGTCATTTAAAATATTAATTAAAAGGCAAAAAGTCTCTCTCTCTCTCTCTCTCTCTCTCTCTCTCTCTCTCTCTCTCTCTCTCTCTCTCTCTCTCTATTGTGTTTCTATGACAGTGAAGCTCTACCAGTGACAGAATGTAAACTGCTCATTTGGTTTTCATTTGTTTGTTTTATATTATTACTTCATTGTTTGTTACGTTTTGTTACTTTGAAATGTGTGTGTATGTGTGTGTGTGTGTGTGTGTGTGTATGTGTCTCCCCAAATACACAGCGACTGAAATGTAATATTTTCTTTTACCTGTGTGATGTAAACGTTTAATATATGTCAAAGCTCTTCTTTCATTCTTTTCCATTATTCATTACAGTTTTTCTCAGTTGCTAAAACACAAAACTCTGTTTCTGAATCAAATTCTCAGTGTCCTAAACCCCTTTATTGAAATTGTCACCCTTTTGGCAGAACCATAAGTACTTTTCACCTATTAAGACACAATTTGTAAACATATTTTCACCCACTAAAACACATTTTTCACTGTGATGCACGTGGGTTGCATAATGGTAAGCACAGGTAGCAAAAGTGAAACTCAAATAAAGCACCGGTGTAACAACGTAAACACAGCCACTCTAAACTGATCACACATGTGACAAATGATGTGAAGAAACCAGTATAAGCCAGTACAAGGGTCCCGGTCGTAGAAGTTTCACTATGGATAGAAACAGAGAGGCAGAGTAAGGGGAAGAGGTGGAAGAGTTGGAAGAAGAGGAGGGACGAGATGAAGAATGATAATTTCAGATGAAATACGGACAACCATCATTGACCACGTCCTTGTCCATGGATTGACTATGAGGGAAGCAGGACTTCAGATTCAGCCCAACCTGAGTAGATTCACAGTGTCCACCATAATCCGAACATTCAGCGAGGAAAACAGGTAATTGCTTTATTCATTTTGTATATGATTACAGTTTGACTCAATACAGATCTGTAAAAAGGTGTTTCATTACATGATTTTCCTAAAACATTTGTAGGCTTAGTGCTGCATGTAATTCTTTGTAACGGCATAGAGGACGTCTATGTTGAACCCACACCAAGAGACCCTCATTGTTGATATGGTTCCTCAAAGACAAGTGTAATCATACTGCGTGAAATACAGCAGAGAATGTTTCAACTGGATTCCTCAGACCGATAATATATTTATATGGATGAAGCTGGGTTCAGTCTCGCCAACAGGAGGAGGAGAGGCAGGAACGTGATTGGCCAATGAGCCATTGTTGCAATCCCTGGCCAGTGTGGTGGCAATGTCATGTTATGTGCTGCCATCAATTATGGGGTTCTCCACCATCATGCCACATCGGGGCCATACAACACTCAACATCTCTTGGCATTTATGAGTGATCTTGAGATATTGTGTTAGGGTGTGAGCAGCAGTATCATTAACAGACAGCACATCCTGTCCATGTCATTGTGTGGGACAATGTGAGTTTTCACCATGCTGTCCAGGTCAGACAGTGGTTCAATATCAACCAAGATTTCCTAAATGTTTTTCTTCCACCATACTCCCATTTCCTCAGCCCAACAAAGGAGTTCTTCTCTTCATGGTGTTGGAAAGTTTATGACCAGCAACCCTCTTGCAGCAAAATCTCTTGTATGCCATGGAACTGGCATGTAATGACATAGGGGTGGATGCATGCCAAACATGGACCCAGCGTACTAGAAGTTATTGTAAAGTGCAGTTGTTAAATGACATTATGATTATGGTAGTTAAAGTAACCATATATACATATTGAAATATAAAACATGTAAACAAAGTAACATTGTGTAGGTGATGCATTAAGCACTGAGGGATAAATTAAATACAACTTTACAGAAGGTGCAATGAAATGATTGTGCAATGTTTGTTTAAAGTGCCTGAATAGTGTTCATCCGGATAACAGCCTCAGGAAATAAACTGTTACGAAGCCTGTTAGTGCGGGAACGGAGGCTCCTGTAATGTCTGTCAGATGGTAAAAGGCTCAAAAGTCCATGATTTGGGTGGGTGACGTCCTTGACAATGTTTCTTGCCCTGCCCAGGCAGCGTTTATGGTAGATGTCCTCGATGGTAGGTAATTCAGTGCCTGTGATACGCTGTGCTGTTTTTACCACCCGGTGGAGAGCTTTGTGGTCTGCAGCACAGCAACTGCCGTACCATACAGAGATGCAGCTGGTAAGTATGCTCTCGATGGTACAACGGTAAAAGTTCACTAGTATCCTGGGAGCTGCTGCACCTTTCTGATGAGGATGGAGGAGTTCAAAGACCAGGTGAGATCATTGGAAATGTGGAGACCAAGGAACTTGAAACTGGGCACCTGATCCACTGCAGTTCCATTGATGTAAATGGGGGCATGAGCTTGGTTCCTAGTCCGTCGGAAGTCCATGATGATCACCTTTGTTTTGAGTGTGTTTAGTACCAGGTTATTGTTATGGCACCACAAGGACAGATGCTGTACTTCAGCCCGGTAGGCTGTTTCATTATTATCTGTAATCAAGCCTATCACCGTGGTGTCATCTGCAAATTTGACTATGGTGTTTGAACCATAGGCAGGTACACAGTCATGGGTGAAGAGAGAGTACAGAATCGGGCTCAGAACACAACCTTGTGGAACGCCAGTGTTCAAGGTGATGGTTGATGAATGAAGGCTGCCTAATCTAACAGAATGGGGTCTGTTAGACAGGAAGTCTAAAATCCAGTGGCACAGTAATGTGCTGATACCCAGTTGGTTGAGTTTGGATATCAGCATAGACGGAATCACTGTGTTGAATGCATAACTAAAATCGATGAACAGCATTCTCACATATGAGTTCTGACAGTCCAGGTGGGTTAATGCAGTGTGTAGTGCTGTTGAGATAGCGTCCTCAGTGGATCTGTTGCTACGATAGGCAAACTGGTGTGGGTTCAGTGTAGCAGGCAGGCAGGAATTCAAGTGAGAAAGAACTAGTTTTTCAAAGCATTTGGACATTATTGGGGTGAGTGCAACAGGTCGAAAGTCATTTAACTCTGAAGCAGTAAAGTGCTTAGGCACAGGCACAATGGCGGCAGACTTAAAGATGGATGGTACAGCTGCCTGGGCAAGCGAAACATTAAAAATTTGAGTGAAGACACCCGCGAGTTCCACAGCACAAGCTCTTAGCACACAGCCAGGTACACCATCAGGGCCAGCTGCCTTTCGTGCATTCACTCTGCTCAGCATGCGACTGACGTCCGAAGTGGAAAGTACAAGTGGGTTGTCATCTGGTGGAGGATCATTTACTGAAGATATCTTGTTGCCCAGGTCGAACCGAGCATAGAAGTTGTTCAGCTCATCAGGGAGTGAAGCACTGTTGGTAGATGGAACAGAGCTGGCTGGTTTATAATCAGTCATGGTTTGAATTCCCTGCCACATACGCCGAGGGTCAGAGGTGGTAAAGTATGCATATTTTGTATGCATTTGCCACATTTGTATAAACTTTGTCCAAAGTTTTTTGTCCCCTTGTGGTGCAGGAGACATTCTGAAAAAATTTTGGTAGTCCAGATTTTAAATCAGAGTGGTTGAAATCTCCTGATACAATAAAAGCTCCATCTGGGTGTGTATTTTGCAATTTGGTGATAGAAGCACAGAGACACTCCATAGCCGAGTTAGTGTTAGCGTCAGGAGGCATGTAGACTACGGCTGAAACAATACAGCTGAACTCACGGGGCAGGTAGAAGGGTCTGCATTTCATGATCAGGAACTCCAGGTCTGCAGAGCAGTGGGTTTCTACAACAACAGAGTCCGTGCACCACGCTTTGTTTACATATATACAGTTTCCTCTGCCGTGGATCTTGCCCGTAGTCACGCTTGACCGGTCAGCTCTGAACAGCGTTCGTCCCTCCATTTCCACCACGCCGTCTGCCACATCGACCCCTAACCACATTTACATGAAAAACATTAAAATACAGTCCCTGAGCCAGCTCTGTGTGAGGGTCCAGATTTTTTAACTCATCCAGCTTCCTCGGCAGCAAGCAAACATTTGCAAGAAAAATGCTGGCCTGTGTGGGTTTAGCCTTAGCTTAGCACGTAAGCCTCCGCGCTTACCCCGTCTTTGTTTACACTAGTGTCAGGTCCTTCCGGTCAGCAAGATTGACTCGCTTGGTCCCGGTGTTCAGATCATCTCTGGTGGAAGCTGGTTGAAGTCGAACTGATGCGTGAATCCGGTGTTTGTGCAGTGGATGTTAATTTGCAAAAGTGTCTGTCTGTCGTAGCTGTAGTTCGCAAGAGAGATTTGTGCAAGAAAACCGGAGATAGCTAAGTAAATAAGTATAATATTACTAAAACTGTTAATACGCTGAGCCTCGCGGTGTGATTGTGACACCATCTTGGTCAATTCCAGGTGGGATGAGGGTGAGGGTAGGAACCTCTCAACCCTCGAACAAATCTACCAGAATGAGACAAAGATCCAGCAACAGGCTTCTGTGTCACTTCACCTATAAAGGCTGTCTTCAGGTTTTGAAAATCAATCAGTCTGACAGGGTCCAGAGATCATCTGCTGCCTCCCCCTGGTGGCTGGAGGTGACCTAGCTCTGAAGCCAGCCTATTAATACACTATCAATTTGGCCATTTTATTATTCGCTTTATTTGGAGACTCTGGTCTATAGCTATAGACATAGAGGAGATATTCAGCTTGTCTAGTGTTTTCACTCTAAAAAACAATGCTTCTACAATATTTCTTTAGTAAAGGAAATGACTCTATATAGAACCCTGAACACTTGAGGAACTTTTTGAATGATTAAAGGGTTCTTTGCTTTGTGATGGGGTTATTCAACTTAATGGAGAATGTGATTGTTCTATGCAGCACCTAAAAGAGTTCTTCTTTGTTATGATGTCAAGTTTGTTACCATAAAGAACTGTTTTCTAAAAGGTGCTATAAAAAACCATCTATATCATGCAGAATGTTCTTCAGTTCTCTTGCGTTCCTAGCTGATGGACAGAGTGTGTTCTGTTGATTGACTTCATGATGTTTGTGGAAAGACAGATAATGAACTTCTGCTCAAACAGGAAACAGATGAAAAGACATGTGAAGTACTTTGCTTTTAAAATTACAGGGTCATGGTGCTGAGTGGGGGATTTCAGAGCTGTGAATGATTTTCTTTGGTTAGAGCAGAGGGCTTAGGTTCCCACGAGTGGCAGGAAAACTGGGGGCGGTGGAAGTGAAGGAACAGCACTGTCCTCCTTCTCAATCCATGGCTGAGGGCCCCTTGAGCAAGGCACCGAACCCACAACTGCTCCCCGCTCTGGAAGTGTGTTCACAGCCCCTAGTGCATTAGTGCGTGTGTGTGTATGTGTGTGTGTGTGTGTGTGTTCACCAGCACAGACAGGTGCTGGTGCTGCTGGTTTTCAGAGAGTGATTCTGTGGGAAAGTTCTAACTGTTTATTATTGTTTATTTTAGGCAGTGGGGGCCTGGGCAGCCGGACGAATGGAAGGATCATGGTCTCGGAGAAGAGGGAGAGGACTGCGCACAATTAACAACCATTGACAAACTGAACGATAGTCACTGCTCTCGCTTAATGAAGTACATCTGTAAAACTTAACCCCCCCCTGAGCTCAGAGCACACTCACGTTCTTTTTATAAACAAAACCAAAGTGTTCTTCTGATGAAACACATTGAAACCACAGCTCACTTTTCATAATCATCCGAGTTCTGTTCATTCATTCCTTCATTTGATCGTTATATTGTTGTTTGGTGCTTTATTTCTGACAGATTCCAATGGGATTATGAATTGTTAAAAGAGCGAATGAGAAAAAGAGTTCTATAAATTACTGTTTACAAACTCTAAATAAAACAATCCAAACATTCAGTGTGTGTTGATAACTATATAATGATTATATTCTAATGGGATATTATTACAGAGTAATCAGTAATAACTATCTGTTTATTTGACTTAAATCATATTATTGCTACTAACAACACCCTCAGTATGTTACATACAACATTTTATTTTATTACAGCTTTTAACAGCTAATACTTATACTATTATAAATAATAATAACATTGTTATTATTGTTATTATTACTAGTGCTACAAATGGAAATATTTAACTTTTTTAATTTGTTCTAATGTTTTAATTTTTAAGAAAATGTTATTTAACCCTTAGATGAACCAGGCGAGGGTTTGATCATAAAGATAAAAAACTGCACGAAACTCTTTGTAAATTTCCTCTACCATGCATTGTGGGTAAAAAAAGGAGAAGAGGGTTCAGTTTCTCTCAGAAACAAAAAATAAAAACCTGCAGACGACAAACAGCAGATTTCAGCAGTGAACAGTGAGTTTATATTTTAATAACTGTTTATTTTTCAAATGTAAACTTTTTAAAGTATTATTATTACATCTTAAAAAAACATGCTTATTTAATTACATGATTATTACATATTTATTTAATGTCAAACTGGTTTAATGATTTCTGCACCAACTTTCTTTCTCTTTCTATGTGTAAACATTAATTATATAATTATTATTATTAACATCAGTTTACATCATAAGGTAGAGTTACTTACATTTAAAAAGTAGTGTTTGTAATTATAGTAAATGATTGATATGCATTCATTTTTATTGATTATTAATACAGAGTAATACCAGCTGTCTTTGTTATTAATCAGTTTTAACTCGTGTTAATGTTATTACACAAACGGTCCCAGAAAGATACAAGAACTGACTGGTTGCAACAGAAACACTTTTACGAAGACTCTTTATAATAGATTTTAAACATGTAATAATGCAATAATACAGCTTTATAAACACTATCAATCCACAAATGCACTACACCTTACAACCATGTAATACAGCATGAATAAGATGAGAACTTAGAGCTTAGCGTCTGGTTGTGTGACTGTTATTAAAATGTAACTACACTGTTGTTACAGATGCTTAATCACTGAAATCTCACTGTGGAAACATGAGCGTACATCTTCTGTGTTGTCAGCAATATCATCCACTCAGAGTGGAAGTTAATCTTCGTAAAAATCTTGACACTCTGTGGTTTGGTTTCACTCTTATCTCTCGCTCTGATTCGCTGTGGGACGTGAAGAGAGACAGAGATAAAACTGTGATGTTTGAAACACACTTCTGTTTAAACTAGATTCGTCACACCATTATCGTGATTAAAGGCAAAATATGCGATTCTGCACACACTCCACACACACTGTGGAACAGTGTTATACAAGCATTCTTTATTTTTAAAAAATGGTTCTCAAGCTTGACATCAATAAAAACCCTTGCTGGTGCTATATAGAACCCTTCTCTAAAAGGTTCTGCATAGAAGCATCTACAGTACAGTCTCCATCAATCAGAAGAACCCCTTCAAAGTGTAAAGAACCATTTAATCATGCGAAAGGTTCCTCAAGTGTTCAGCCATATGCTTTAGAACCCTGGTGTAAGCTTCATTTTAAAGTGTGTGCTGTAACTGAAATAAGTCTGTGTTACCCCCCAGCATCCTCATCTCTGTTCACAAGAGAGAGAGAGAGAGAGAGAGAGAGAGAGAGAGAGAGAGAGAGAGAGAGAGAGAGAGAGAAAGGGAGGGAGAGAGGGAGAGAGAGAGAGAGAGAGAGAGAGAGAGAGAGAGAGAGAGAGAGAGAGAGAGAGAGAGAGAGAGAGAGACAGAGAGAGAGAGAGACACTTAGTTTGTTCCCCATTTACGGAGCCAGGTTTGTGTACAGACAGTGAAGCTCCAGCACAAACAGAGCAGAGAGCAGCAAATGACAAGGAAACATTCCCTGAATGTTATTAAAAGTGTATTGGACTCAGATTGTGAATGTCTCCTTTAATGGAACCACTTTTAACAGCAGATCGTTTTGTTCCAGAGACGAGCCACACACTCAGAGTCATTATGGTCTGTCTCTCAGGAACACTGACATACACAGTGTGTGTGTATATGTGTGTGTGTGATGTGTGTGTATGTGTGTATGTCTGTGTGTGTGTGTGTGATGTTTGTGTGTGTGTGTATGTGTGTGTGATATTTGTGTGTGTGTGTATGTGTGTGTGATGTGTGTTTGTGTGTGTGTGTGTGTGTGTGATTTGTGTGTGTGTGTGATGTCTGTATGTGTGTGTGATGTCTGTGTGTGTGTGTGATTTGTGTGCGTGTGTGTGTGCGATGTGTGCGTGTGTGTGTGCAATGTGTGTGTGTGTGATGTTTGTGTGTGTGTGTGTATGTGTGTGTGTGATGTTTGTGTGTGTGTGTGTGTCTGTGTGTGTGTATGTGATGTGTGTTTGTGTGTGTGTGTGTGTGTGTGTGTGTGTGGTGTGTGTGTGTGCGTGTGTGTGTGCGTGTGTGATGTGTGTGTGTGTGTGTGTTTATGTGTGTGTGCACATGTGTGCTGTGTGTGTGTGTGTGTGTGTTTGTGTGTGTGTGCATGTGCGATGTGTGTGTGTGTGTCTGTGTGTGTATGTGTGTGTGGGTGGGTGTGTGTGTTTTGTAGGATGAAGCAATCTGAGGGGGTGAAGACTGAGGATGTTTATCAGACTCTCCAACATCCTCCAACAGTGAAGAACACACACTGTACCCAGGGTAAGAACACACACCCTACACACAGTTATCTAGAACATACACAGTTATATAGAATGTGAACTCTGCTTATAGCAAGAACACTTATCTACCACATCCTACAAACTTATTTAGAACACATGCCCTACACATTGTTTACATATGCACAGTTCTCTACACACACAATATGCAATAAGAACAGTTATCTAGAACACATAGTTACCTAGAACACACACACAGAGAACACCGTTATGTACAACACGTGTTATCTAGACCCTCCAGCATAGTGAGGTTCTGTCTCTAACGCTGCTGTAATCCTGTGTGTGAAACAGGGGCCCTAAGGAGCAGCAGGTCACTGATGGCGCTGCTGACCTTCAACACCCTGTTATTGATCGTCATATTGATCCTGATCGGAACTTTCAGTAAGTCTTTAACTCTGTTATTGATCGTCATATTGATCCTGATCGGAACCTTCAGTAAGGCAAGGCGAGGCAAGGCAAGGCAAATTTATTTATAGAGCACCTTACATACAGAAGCAATTGAAAGTGGTTTACAGAAAAAGAAAAAAATAAATTAAAAGCCAGAATAAAAGGATAAATTACAAATAAGACAATTACATAAAAAGAGTAAAATGATTAAAACGAAAAGAAATAAATGCTGTTACAGAAAAGTGCAGAATATTTTAAACTGATCTGTAGCTGCTCAAACAGGAGTGTTTTAAGTCTTGATTTAAAAGTGTCTAAAGTTGGGGCTCTGCTGATATTCTCAGTCAGCTGGTTTCATTTAAAAGCGGCATAGTACCTAAATGCTGCCTCTCCATGTTTAGTTTTGACCTGCGGCAGGACTACCTGACTAGTTCCTAAAGATCTGAGAGCTCTGCTCGGCTCATTTCTCTGTAGCAGATCTGATAAATACGCTGGTCCTACCCCATTTAGACATTTATAGACCAGTAATAACACCTTAAAATATATTCTGTAACAGACTGGTATCCAGTGTAAGGATTTGAGGATGGGGGTGGTGTGATCTCTTCTTTTGCTCCTAATGAGAACTCTGGCAGCTGCATTTTGAATCAGCTGAAGCTGTTTAATGGTCTTTTTTGGAAGTCCAGCTAAGAGACCATTACAGTAATCAATCCTGCTAGAAATAAAGGCATGGATACGTTTCTCCAGGTCTGGTTTAGTCAGAAAATCTCTAATCTTATTGATGTTCTTAAGATGGTAAAATGCTGATCTAGTAACCGCTTTAATATGATTAATAAAACTGAGAAGGTTGCGAGCCAGTTCTTTAGATTTGAGGGCCCTTGAGTCCAGATATGTAGCCAATCTTTGTCTCTCAGTGCTATTCCCAAATAGTATAATCTCAGTTTTAGCTTTATTCAGCTGCAGAAAATTGTGTCCCATCCAGTTTATGATGTGTTCAAGGCACTTGCTTAATGAGTCAACTGGGCCAGAGTCGTTTGTGGACAGGGCCATGTAAATCTGAGTATCATCTGCATAGCTGTGATAGGACAGCCCATAGTCTTGTAGAATCTGGTCAAGAGGAAGCATTCATTCATTCATTATCTGTAACCGCTTATCCAATTCAGGGTCACGGTGGATCCAGTGGGTCCTGGAATCACTGGGCGCAAGGCGGGAATACACCCTGCAAGTGTATACACCTTCACAGGGCAACCGACACACACACACACACATTCACTCACACACTCACACCGATGGACACTTTTGAGTCGCCGATCCACCTACCAACGCAGGAGGAAGCTGTGGGAGGAAGCATATATAAATTAAATAAAAGTGGACCAGGAATAGAGCCCTGGGGGACACCACAGGTTACTGGCATGTTCTCTGAAGTATTATTTTCTATTTCTACAAAGTAGTTCCTGCCTTCCAGGTAAGAAACGAACCACTTCAGGACTGTTCCTGAGAGTCCAACCCAGTTTGCGGGTCTATCTATAAGAATCTTATGGTCAATGGTATCAAAGGCAGCACTAAGGTCAAGAAGTAATAGAAGAAATACCTTTCCAGCCTCTGTATTTAAGCAGATGACATTAATTACCTTGATTAGAGCAGTCTCAGTGCTGTGATTAGACCGGAACCCGGACTGGAATTTGTCTAGGCTACTGTTAATGGACAAGAAACTAGTGATTTGCCTGAAAACTATTTTCTCAATGATTTTGCCAATGAAAGGTAAATTAGAAATTGGCCCGTAGTTATTTATCAGAGATGACTGTAAATGTTTCTTTTTTAGAAGAGGCTTTACAACTGCAGTTTTTAGTGAGCTCGGAAAAACCCTCGACATGAGTGAGGTGTTTGCAATGTGGAGTATATCAGGTGCTATAGTGTGAAACACACTCTTTAAAAAAATTGGTTGGTAGTGTGTCAAGACTGCAAGAGGATGGTTTGAAATGATTAACTGTGTCGATTAAAATTTTATTATTATCAACAGTACTGAACTCTGACATTTTAACTAAGGAGTTTTTATGAGGTGATGGAGAGGGTACAGACTCATTGTTGCATATAGATGTACTAATCACTCGTCTGATATTCTGGATTTTAGTGTTAAAAAATAATGCAAACTTTCAGTTGATACTAATTCAGGTGCCATTGGTGTGGGTGAGTTAGTGAGTCTGTTGACCACGGTGAAGAGGATTTTGCTGTTGTTAATGTTATTGTTGATGATGCTAGAGAAATAGGATTGCCGTGTTTTGCATATTGTCGCGTTGTATTCACGTAGCTTATCTTTGTAGATTTCTTTGTGAATATGAAGACTTGTTTTACGCCATCTGTGTTCTGCCCTGCGACACTCCCTCTTTTGGATTTGAACAACAGAAGCATTTCTCCATGGTGCTTTCTGTTTGCAAGACAAAGCCTTCACTTTCACTGCTGCAATTTCATCCATAACACTGACAATTTTTGTATTAAAACTTTTCAGCAGATCATCAGCAGAGTTGGATCGTTCACATGGCGTAGTGCACATTTTACTCATGAAAAGTGTAGCTGTGCAGTCCTTTATAATCCTTTTCTTGACACAAACTCTTCTGTCTCTGATGACTGGTGAGGCCCACATATCAAAGAACACACAGCAGTGATCTGACAACGCGACGTCCTTCACAGTCACTGATATGTTGAGACTCCTTGAGATAACGATATCCAGCGTGTGACCATGACAATGTGTACTCCCTGTAACATGCTGTGAAACACCAAAAGAGTCCAATATGGCGTGCAGTTCCTTGGCAAAACAGTCCTTGTCATTGTCGATATGTTAAAGTCACCAGCAATAACAAAATGGTCAAAGTCAGTAGAAGTAAAAGACAGCATCTCTGTAAATTAATCAATAAAATTAGCACTGTACTTTGGAGGACTGTAGATAGTTATTAGTAATACCTGTGGTGTTCCATTCAGAACTACACAGATGTTGTGAAGTCACCAAATGATAACTGCTTGCACTGAAAAGAACCATGGAACAGAGCAGCTAGACCTCCACCATTTCTACTGGCACGATATATATTTAAATAATGAATATCTGGAGGAGCCGACTCCAATAAAACAGTTGCAGCACTACATTCATTTAGCCAAGTCTCAGTTAAAAGTATAAAATCAAGCCCATGTGCTGCAATAAAGCATTAATTAAGTGTGATTTGTTTGTGAGAGATCTGATATTTAGAGCTAACTTAGTAACTCGTGCACTTTGCCACAGAATCTCTGTCTCACATTTTATTTGCTGTAGATTGGCTTCATTCACAGAATCTGACCTGAACTCTCTGTTCTTTCTCTCTCTGATAAGTACTGGAATGGGAGAGATTACAGACACCAAAGGACCAAGCTTGTTTTGAAACAGGAAACAGGAAGTAGCTATCGTTTTCACAGAGTTAAAAACTCTTATTTATTGTTATTGTTATTGTTATTGATCGTTGTATTGATCCTGATCGGAATCTTCAGTAAGTTTTTAACTCTGTTATTGATCGTTGTATTGATCCAGATTGGAATCTTCAGTAAGTTTTGAACTCTGTTATTGATCGTTGTATTGATCCTGATTGGAATCTTTAACTCTGTTATTGATCATTGTATTGATCCTGATCTGAATCTTCAGTAAGTTTTTATCTCTGTTATTTTTCGTTGTATTGAACCTGATCGGAATCTTCAGTAAGCCTTTAATTCTGTTATTGATCGTTGTATTGAACCTGATCGGAATCTTCAGTAAGCCTTTAACTCCGTTATTGATCATTGGATTGATCCTAACCGGTATCTTCAGTAAGTCTTTAACTCCATTATTGATCGTTATATTGATCCTGATCGGAATCTTCGGTAAGTCTTTAACTCTGTTATTGATCATCGTATCGATCCTGGTCGGAATATTCAATAAGTCTTTAACTCTGTTGTTGATCGTCATATTGATCCTGTTCGGAATCTTCAGTAAGTCTTTAACTCTGTTATTGATCGTCGTATTGATCCTGATCGGAACCTTCAGTAAGTCTTTAACTCTGTTATTGATCGTCATATTGATCCTGATCGGGATCTTCAGTAAGTTTTTAACTCTGTTATTTATCATTGTATTGGTCCTGATCGGAATCTTCAGTGAGTCTTTAACTCTGTTATTGATCAGTGTACTGAACCTGATCAGAATCTTCAGTAAGTCTTTAACTCTGTTATTGATCGTCATATTGATCCTGATCAGAATCTTCAGTAAGTCTTTAACTCTGTTATTGATCGTCATATTGATCCTGATCGGAATCTTCAGTAAGTCTTTAACTCTGTTATTGATCGTCATATTGATCCTGATCGGAATCTTCAGTAAGTTTTTAATAAAAGATGTCTTCATCATTTAACCCTTCTGCGGCTTTGAACAGACACACACTCACAGTCACACACACTTGCACTAGTGCACACACCAGAGAGGTTTAGTTGCCTTTCTCACGGGCCACCAGTTGTGGATGTTGAGGGAGAAGACAGTGCTGCTCGTTCACTCTACCGCCCTTTATAACTCTGCAGGTTGTGTGAATCAAACCAGTGAAATTCTGCTCCAAAACCCACCTCTTAACATTAGGTCATGGCACAAAGGTCATAGGTCAGTGCACTGTTCACAGAAGTGCAGCATCCTGCTTTAAACCTGTACTCAGAACAGATAATAAACTGATAGGAACTGACACTACACTGTACCTTAGCTACAAAGCCAGGAAAACAGAACTCTTTAACACTTGGGGCCCTGGTTTTAAGGCGTGCTGTAACAGATCAGCTCCTCTGAGCTGTGGCAGGTCAGTGAGACACTGTGGATGCCTTATTAATTAATTAACACAGGATTATCAATTAAGTCATCATTGAAAGTATAAAAATAATTATAAAAGTATCATTTTTTCACACTGTCTCATTTTCCTTTGTTGTTGCAGATGTGAGGGTCACACAGGTCTCCCCTGAAGCCGCCCAGAAACAATTTAACAACACAGGTGAGGTACTATGCAATGTAGTTTTTTTATGCTACACAGCTGCAGGGTCCTGCAGGTTTTGGAGTCTGGAGTCCTGCGGGTGACTGTCTGTAAGGGGTGTGGTGTGTTCTCCCTGGGTCTGCGTGGGTTTCCTCCGGGTGACTGTCTGTGAGGAGTATGGTGTGTTCTCCCTGTGTCTGTGTGGGACAATTAATAAATGAATGGATATCTACCTGGTGCAATGCTTGTGCAGATTAGTGTTAGATGTAAAAACTAGAGGCAGCTGTGAAGGAGGTATCAGAAGTAGCTGAAAGGTCTAGTCAGTGGTGAACAAGGGCAGTAGATTAAGGGAATGTACTATAACTGTGAAATGACTGAGGTATTTTAGGTACATGGAGGACATGGTGGGTGAGGAGGTGCTGTGTATGTGTTATTGTTATTGTTGGTGATGAACCATGTACAACTCACATAGAACTGGTGGCACTGAGGGTGCATTAATGGTTCCAGTTGGACCTGCTGTACAAGGCTAAAGTTTACAGTTGATGATTTAAAGATGCTGAACAATGCCTGCAATGTATTTTCTGTTAGATTAAACGTGTTAGTAAATAATAACTATTTTTATTGTGTGATTATTAACAGAGGTGTGGCTTCGCTTTGAAGGTACATATTACCTTTTTCAAGTCCAAGAAGGGAACTGTTCTGCAGCCACAGAGTTCTGTAAAAGAAAAGGCTACAACATCAGACTCGCTGTCTTAACCAGGAGGAACAAGGTATGGGTTAACTCTTATAAACACCACATCATCAACATCATCATCATCACACTGACTCTGAGGAAGACCACACTGCTCAAATCTGTCTCCTTAATGTCTCAGGAGACAACACTGACCACAGCATCACTGCAGAGAAAATAAAGAGACACTTCAGATACACTATATTGCCAAAAGTATCCACTCACCCATCCAAAACACTGAATTCAGGTGTTACAATCACTATTATTGACACAGGTGTATAAACCAAACCCCTAGTTGTGCAGACTGCTTCTACAAACATTTCTGAAAGAATGGGTCACTCTCAGGAGCTCAGTGAATTCCAGAGTGATACCATGAGAGGATGCCACCTGTGCAACACGTACATTTGTGACATTTCATCATTATTAAATATTCCACAGTCCATTGTCATTGGTATTATAACAAAGTGGAAGCAACTGGGAACGACAGCAACTCAGCCACAAAGTGATAGGCAATGTAAAGTGACAGAGCGGGGTCAGTGCATGCAGAGGCGCATAGTGCTCAAAGGTTGCCAACTTTCTGCAAAGTCAATCGCTACCGACATCCAAACATCATGTGCCCTTCAGATTCACTCAAGAACAGTGTGTAGTGAGCTTCATGGACTCTGGAGCAGTGGAGACATGTTCTTGGGAATGAGGAATCATGCTTCTCTGACAATCCAAAAGATGAGTTTGGGTTTGGCAGTGGCCAGGAGAACAATATTTATCTGACTTCGTTGTACATAACAAAAGGTTTTGTGAAGGTGGTATTATGGCAGATGAGCAAATTGTTTTGGTGATATACTGTTCATTAAGGAGATATTACAGAGATATAAAAGAGACACTACTGAGACCATAAAGAGACACTACAGAGATATAAAAGAGACACTACAGAGATATAAAAGAGACACTACCGAGACAGTAAAGAGACTATACAGAGATATTAAAGAGACAATACAGAGTCCATAAAGAAACACAACTGAACTATTAAAGAGACTCTGCTGAGACAGTAAAGAGACCCTACAGAAATATTAAAGTGACTATTGAGACAGTATAGAGACACTACAGATATATTAAAGAAATATAAAAGAGACACTACTGAGACCATAAAGAGACACTACTGAGATATTAAAGAGACTCTACTGAGACAATAAAGAGACAATACAGATATATTAAAGAGACACTACTGAGATATTAAAGAGACTCTACTGAGACAATAAAGAGACACTACAGATATATTAAAGAGACACTACAGAGATATTAAAGAGACATTATTGAGACAGTAAAAAGACACTACAGAGATATTAAAGAGACACTATCGAGACAGTAAAGAGACACTACAGAGATATTAAAGAGACACTACAGAGGCAGTAAAGAGACACTACAGAAATATTAAAGAGACTATTGAGACAGTAAAGACATACTACAGAGATATTGAAGAAACTACTGAGACATTAAATAGACACTAGAGATATTAAAGATACACTATTGAGACAGTAAAGAGACACTACAGAGATATTAAAGGGACTCTACATAGTTATTATGTTAATTGTCTTGATTTTTTTCCTGTGCAGATATATGATTATACTGATATACTGTTTACACAGAGTATATTATACTTAACTGAAAACAGTAGGACTTTTGTTATTACAGTATGTGTGTGTGTGTGTGTGTGTGTGTGTGTGTGTGTGTGTGTGTGTGTGTTGCAGGATTGGTTGAAGGATCAGGCTAAAGAGAGGAAGATGCTGGTTGCACAGGTAAACTCTAGAAGCAATTAACCTTTTGCTGAACATACAATTACACAACATAGTGTTACACATCACAGCAGAGCACAGGAGAGCAGAGGAGTTTGTTTAGAGTGGACTCTCTGTAAATCCAGGCCTTTTTTCCATTTTCCGTCTGAAACTACATACCCAAATCTAGAGGCTATCTGTTCAGGCAGTGAATAAACTAGAGGCCTTATCATGATTTATTTTTACAGAAAACCCTTCAAATTTGTAAAAGAAACCATTTTGAGATTCTGAAATATATATGAAGTGGTGAAAAGCTTATGAAAACCACAGAAAAATGTAGGCGCTTTTCTTATTTTTGAAAAAAAAAAAAATGTTAGTGACTATAAACTTAAGAGTTCATGAGTCCCATTACTTTTTTCTTTTTAAAAGTGTGTCTCCAGGGGTCTATTTTCACAGTCTAAAATTTGGAGTTGATACCTCATACTGATTTGAAGTTATTGCAGCTGGAGCAGACAGTGGCCTCTCCAAGTGTCTCTTTACGACTCTTTACGCAAAAATACAGTCATACAGCGTTCCGTTCTCACCGAGTGCACTGGCCCTTTAAACCGCAGCCCGGAAAGCCACGCCGGATTGGCTGGGAGCGCTAGGCAGCGGCTTCGGAGCGCAGGGGACATTTAAAGGTCCTGACTGAGGGAAATAAAGAAATATAAGCTCTCAGAACACGTTTATTGACTTGATTACTGTTTGTGGAGCCTCTAGCAGTTTGAGTCTCTCTCGCGGCGTCTGCATCTGTTTTTAGCGACCAAATTTAGCACTTTAGCAGCACGCTAAGAGGTATGACAGCGTTTTCAGACAGTGCGGCTAGAGAGGACAAACAACCAGGAAGGAGCTGGAGGGAGGGGAATGGCGGTTCACTGCGAGCGAGATTTTTAAAACATTTTCGTATTTTGTCAGAAGATTTTTCCGGAGCAGCACTCTTGACACAAACATGAGGATTATACGAGAACGGTTTCCCAGAAAGACTCAAATTTGGTCTCGTTTGGAAGAAGAAAGCTCAAAGTAAGTGTAAGCAGTGAAAATTGTTTGTTTGGGCGGTTTTCTGCGGTTTATGAACAAAGACACACGAGCGTTTCTTCAAACCTGACGCTTGAAATATCTTATTCTTTCGGTTTTATTTCCCTAGTTCTACATTTTATCGTATAATGGCTTATATCCTCTTAATCCTGAGAGTCTGCCCGTTCGTTTGGTGTATGGCTTGTAAACATTGACTCAAATATGGCACCGTGAAAAATATAAATGTGTGTAATGCAAAAATTATTTTGCATAACAACAATCCTGGCAAGGTGTATTTCGACCAAAAATACATATTTTTAAAATGTAAATATATATAAACGGTCAAAATCAATAAAAAGCCGAGACTTAAAGCTTTAATTTCATACCTTGAGTGTCTATATTGATTATGCGACTGTGTTGCTATATTTAACCCTATGAACCCTATGCATATAGCTATTAAAGATAAAAATACACAATGAAGATTTATTTAAGCTTTTTAATTTATATTTGTTGATCTAATGCATTATTATTTAATGTGAAACCAAAAAAAAAACCATTGAAAATCTATAAATCAATAATAGGAATATGTTTTTGCTGATGACTCAGTTTTCTGCCCAGAGACAGCGTGAGATGACGTCATTTGAGTCAAAACGAAACTGAAAGTAAACACCGTCTGTTTGTTCCTTCGCAGCGTCGTCTTTTTTGATAATAGCGATTATAATTACATCATTTCATGACGAATATGACACACAAATTTTGAAGGAGCACCTTGGTTTTTAGGTGTTTTTTCACACTGGATTACTCCCAGAGGCTTCACAGCACCGCGATGAGAGCGCTATTTTTGAAACGGTAGGATCTGCGCTTTCTAATGGTATACGGAGCTCACAGACGCATTCAGACATTCAAGACTTACAAAGCTGGTTATATAAGGTGTGTTCTACCCCGCTCATTGCGGGGTTAGAGTTGTTTGGGCTAATATAAAAAATAGACGCAATTCCTGGCCCGCCTGTGGGCCAGAGCCTTAGAACATTAACCGGGCCGTGTCTCTAACCCATGTTCACTCTGCAGGACGATTGCTCCAGGCCGTGTGCAGTGGTCAGTGCTGTTAACTCCAGTATGAACGTTTCTGAAGAGGAGCACGGCTGGGTGTGTGAGAGTGATTCCAGGGGCAGCTGCCATGTTGGACCGCCTGGAGAAATTGGACCACCTGGAGTTACAGGTCCTGTTGGAAGACCAGGACTACGAGGACCACCAGGGAAACCTGGACCACCAGGGCTACCAGGAGGATCAATGACTCCTGCCCCTCAGTAACCCTCAAGAACCCTCAGTAACCCAGACGGTCTAAATAAAATTTAATCTGGAAATGAATAACTCTCTCTTTGTATTAGGATTCTGTCTCTCTCTCCTTCCCTCTCTTTCTGTCTGTCTCTCTTTCTCTCTCTATTGTGTTTCTATGACAGTGAAGCTGTACCAGTGACAGAATGTAAACAGCTCATTTGGTTTTCATCCATCGATCCATTATCAGTAACCGCTTATCCAATTCAGGGTCACGGTGGGTCCAGAGCCTACCTGGAATCATTGGGCGCAAGGCGGGAATACACCCTGAAGGTGGTGCCAGTCCTTCACAGGGCAACACATGCACTCATACTTTTGAGTGTATGTCACTTTTGAGTCACCAATCCACCTACCAATGTGTGTTTTTGGACTGTGGGAGGAAACCGGAGCACCCGGAGGAAACCCACGCAGACACGGGGAGAACATACTACACTCCTCACAGTCACCTGGAGCAGGTATCGAACCCACAACCTCCAGGTCCCTGACTACGACATTACCTGCTGCGCCACCGTGCCACCCTGGTTTTCATTTGTATGTTTTATATTATAACTTCATTGTTTGATATTTTTGTTACTTTATGCAAATTTTGATCACTGTCATTAACTTTAATTAAAATGAAATCTCCCCAAATACACAGCGATTGAAATGTAATATTTTCTTTTACCTTTGTGATGTAAACGCTGAATATACGCCACAGCTCTTCTTTCATTCGTTTCCATTATTCATTAATAAAGACTTCATTACAGTGTTTCTCTGTTGATTTGGATCCTTTCTCAGATCAGAATTGAAATTCTCAGGACTGGCGCCCCCTCCAGGGTGTATTCTCGCCTTGCACCCAATGATTCCAGGTAGGTTCTGGACCGACCGTGACCTTGAATTGGATAAGCAGTTACAGATAATGAATGAATGATCATAAAATGTTCATAAAATGTGTTCTACTGATTGTCTGTTGAATTGTCTTTTCCTCCAATAGATTTAGGCTTTAGGTCATTGCCTGGGTCATTACATGCAGAAGTGCTGAACATGTCCTAATCTCTCAGGCATCATTTGTACATTTCTATGAGAACTTTTTGGTACATTTGGGTAATTTTTCCTAAATTGATTAAAGTGTTCTCAGGCGAATCTTGGCTTTCAGTGAAGAAGGGGAATTTGTGAGGGTTTAGATCAAACAATGATCAAACAGCTCTCAACAATAGGTCAGAGGTGCATCTCATGAACCTTCAATTGACAAACAACATATAAACACCAGACACTGCAGTGTCACAAAGACTCACAGTGGAGAGACAAGGCTGTGAGCAGGTGAACAGTGGAAAAGAGGGTTAAGGCTGGTCATTGGCCAAAGGGCTACCACTGATGTGCCAGGTCAACGGGGAGGAAACACCACAATGTGTGCTGCTATGTCAGAGAATGGCATTCTTACACTTATTCCCATTATAGGGCCCTACAACACACAACATCTCGTCACATTCTTGGACACCCTCTACAGGGGCCTCACACACACAGATGAACCTGCTGACTGCCGTGGATGCAGCTTGTGAGAATATCACAGCTAAAGCCTGCAGAGGCTGGATTAGACACTTCCAGGATATTTCTTTCCACGGTGCATTGCAGGAGAAGATATCCAGTGTGACGTGAATGAAAACATGTGGCCGAACACTGAGGAGCGTCTGGACGTAGAAAAAAGAAAGCACTGTATTTTTTTCCTTTGTGTTACAGAGTGCTGCCAGAGTCCCTGGTGTGTTCTCCCTGTGTCTGTGTTGGTTTCCTCCAGGTGCTTCGGTTTCCTCCCACAGTCCAAAAACAAACGTTGTAAGGTGGATTGGCGACTCAAAATTGTCCATAGGTGTGAGTGTGTAAGTGAACGTGTGTGTGTTGCCCTGTGAAGGACTGGGCGTATTCCCTCCAGGGTGTATTCCCACCTTGATTCCAGGTAAGCTCTGAGCCCACCGTGAATCTGAACTGGATAAGGGTTACAGACAATGAATGAATGCTCCTAAAGCTTCAATGTGTGGAGAGAGATTAGTCTCAAAATACTTTACAAATGCGGAAATGTTAATCCACAAATTAAACACAAGTCACAAATATGTTTCACTGTTCACCAATGAATACATCACACTCTGTGTCTCACAGTCTGCAGTTTGTACAAATACAGTTACATTCATAAATACATGTGTTTGGTTTTCATAGATATATCACAATTTTATACGAAAATAAATACATTTGTTTAAATTTACATTGAATATATTTGAAAAGTAGAAGTCTCGAATTTAAAATTTATTTGTAAATTGTAGAATCTGCGTTTGTGAATCAAGTCACTCATGCGTTTGCCGTAACGTGCATTTGTTCATTTCCTCTCGTGGGTTTTTGGATTTTGAGACTTTACTTTCGCATTTCACCTCATCCAAATACAAATGCAGCCTGATCCACAAATGTGGCCAGAAGGCAAACAAGCCACCGCTAGGTGGCACTGTTGTTCTCCCCAGTGTCTCAGGACTGACCTGTTGCTATGGACTATGACTCCATTGGCTGCTGATTGGTTAAATAAAATTGATGACGTGGTTTTCTGCCCCTCACTCCAGCTGAGGGAGAGCATCTGTCTGAAACAAATCACCTGTTTTAACAATCCACTCTCGAAATTACGAAACATATCAGTCCCGTATCAGTCCAATAAGCAACACGGTTTTAGTCCAAATACGGGATGATTTTAACGTATTTTATTTGACACCACTAGTCTGCAGCGAAATTAGGGAAGTTCTGCTGGATTTTAACTTCATTAAATTTAGGGCACCTTCAAAAGGGTTCACCAGTGATCCTCCTCCTAACGGTCTGTGATATGAAGCTGGATTCAGCGGCTCGGGGGCTTTTTGTTCGGACTTCCACATTAAATGTTGTGCAAATGCGTCTCTATTTAAGTTGTCCCAACGCCCTAAAACAACAGTGTCATCCAGCGGTGACTTGTTCGTCTTCTGTCCACATTTGTGGATCAGGCTGCTGTGTGTGAATCGGGTGAAATGCGAGAGGAAAGTCTCAAAATCCAAAAAAGAGGAAATAAACAAATGCACGTCACGGAAAACACGTGAGTGACTTGATTCCCAAACGCAGATTCTACAATTTACAGATAAATTTTAAATTCGAGTTTACAAATATATTCAATGTAAATTTAAACAAATTTATTTAGTTTTGCATATATATATATATATATATATATATATATATATATATATATATATATATATATATATATATATATATATATATATATTATTTCCAGGTAGGCTCTGGACCCCCCGCAACCCTAAATTGGATAAGCGGTTACAGATAATGGATAGATGGATGGATGGATGGATATATATAATAACTTTTTTACATTACATAATTACTCATTTTTGTTAGACAAGAGTTTTGAAACTGCATTTTCCTTTGTGGACAATTAAGATTATTTCTACAGCTTCACGATCTGATCACTGTGTTTTCCTTTTTTCGGTGTTGTGTGTAATGACTGGTCAGTGCTGTTATTCACTGTGATTGACTCGAGGCCTGATTTGACAACATTGTTTGGTTTTGAGCACTGCTTGGACTGTTTTGAGGCAATAGTTGGGTTTTGCAGGAAGAGTGAGAGGTTTTGTGAATTTAGTGTGTGAACTGGGTTTTGTGTTTACAGTTTGAAGAAATGGATGCATGATTTCAGGAAATGTGTCTTAGCAACTGAGAAAAACTGTAATAAAGACTTCCTTAAACGCAGTCTGTGTCGCCGTCTGGTGGCGATCTGGAGTCACTGCAGTTCTAATCTTGCCGCCTTTGCTGAATTGAGCTACACACGTGTCGAGTTAAAGAATCGGCTCCCCGTAGCGGAACCGACACGCGGATTAAAATAACACACCTCTCGTCTCTCGTGATTAAAACATTCAGAAATTCACAGATTGTGGTGTTTTGTGTAAACTCCGCGGGTCAGGCTCATGTTTAGAGTTTAATCCTCAGATTTTAAAGCAGCAGCCCGTCTACATACTTCTCATCTTCTCTATAATCATGGTTTCATGATTCACAGATGAGTGGTTGCACTGTTCTAATATATGACTGATGTTTATTTTCTGTAGGACGTATACATTCTATAATCAATAACGACAAAATTAAAGCATTTATTACAACATTTGAATCATTAAACATGATTTTCAGCGGGTCAGAACACACGAGATGAACTGCTTCGCGGTGTTGACTGCAATCATTTTTTCTGGCCACCAGATGTCACTCTTCTCTGATGTCGAATATCAATGCTCCAATGCATCGAATCTTTTTCGGCAAAAATCAGGAAGAAGCTCCTAAAGCTTCAATGTGTGGAGAGAGATTAGTCTCAAAATACTTTACAAATGTGTAAAGGTTAATCCACAAATAAAACACAAATATGTTTCACTGTTCACCAATGAATACATCACACTCTGTGTCTCACAGTCTGCAGTTTGTACAAATACAGTTACATTCATAAATACATGTGTTTGGTTTTCATAGATATATCACAATTTTATACGAAAATAAATACATTTGTTTAAATTTACATTGAATATATTTGTAAAGTCGAAGTCTTGAATTAAAATTTATTTGTAAATTGTAGAATCTGCGTTTGTGAATCAAGTCACTCAGGTGTTTTCCGTGACGTGCATTTGTTCATTTCTTCTCCGGGTTTTTGGATTTTGAGACTTTCCTTTCACATTTCAACCGATCCACACACAGCAGCCTGATCCACAAATGTGACCAGCAGAGCAAGTCACCGCTAGGTGGCACTGCTGTTTTCCTCAGTGTCTCAGGACTGACCTGTTGCTCTCAGGGCCGCAGGTAACTACCCTCTGTAGGCGGGACTATGACTCCATTGGCTGCTGCAGTAAATGATAGACAGCTAACTCTGGCTGCTGAATGGCTAAAGTGATGACCAATGAGAAGCGCATATTCTTTTAGCAGCAAAATTAGGGAAATTCTGCTGGATTTTAACTTCGTTAAATTTAGGGCACATTCAAAAGTGTTCCCCAGTGATCCCCCTCCTAACGGTCTGTGATATGAAGCTGAATTCTGCGGCTTGGGGGCTTTTTGTTCAAACTTCCACATTAAATGTTGCACAAATGCGTCTCTATTTAAGTTGCCCCCACGCCCTAAAACAACAGTGCCACCCAGCGGTGATTTGTGTGTGGATCAGGTGAAATGTGAAAGGAAAATCTCAAAATGCAAACACCTGCGAGAGGAAATGAACAAATGCACGTCACGGAAAACACGTGAGTGACTTGATCCACAAACGCAGATTCTACAATTTACAAATACATTTTAAATTCAACACTGTGACTTTACAAATATATTCAATGTAAATTTAAACAAATGTATTTATTTTCGTATAAAATTAATTATATCTATGAAAACCAAACACACGTGTTTATGAATGTAACTGTATTTGTACAAACTGCAGACTGTGAGACACAGAGTGTGATGTATTCATTGGTGAACAGTGAAACATATTTGTGACTTGTTTTTTATTTGTGGATTAACATTTACACATTTGTAAAGTATTTTGAGACTAATCTCTCTCCATATCAATGTGTCTTTATCCACCCATCACTAGTAATATTTAGAGAGGAGAGACATACACTTTCTGCCACAGACTTTCTCTCCCTGTTTGTTTAGAAAAGTGCTACCTGTCGATCAGAGGCACTTACCGGTTCTGCACATACTCACACACACATTTATGACGTTTTCATTGTTTTCCTCGGGTGTAATATAGAGTTTTAGCTCACTGTTATTATTGTTATTGAGTGTTTGAAAATTGTTCACTGTGAATCAAAATATGATTTAAAATAGATAAAATATTATTAAAGCATTTTTAACCACCATTTCCACCTTATCTTTACCCTCTGAGATTTAAGCCGAACACATCTCCTGATTATACTAATGTTATAATAATGCTCAGAGTGACAAACTATTTTACGCACACACACACACACACACATACATACATACAAAGTTCACGCGCTCTGTTTGTTTGTTTGCTTGCTGCTGTTTAATACTGTTCCTAAG
This sequence comes from Hoplias malabaricus, assembly GCF_029633855.1. Taxonomy (NCBI): domain Eukaryota; kingdom Metazoa; phylum Chordata; class Actinopteri; order Characiformes; family Erythrinidae; genus Hoplias; species Hoplias malabaricus. The sequence goes on from NC_089801.1 coordinate 17,388,359, forward strand.
CTTTTTACTTAAAGTCTTCACTGTTAATACTTTGCTAACTTATCCTTGTTAGTTGTACACTGTTAATACCACTATCATTATTGTTGTTTTTCATATTAATAACTCCTTCTCTCCTTATTATGGCGACCGCGGCAGAACGATCACTCTTCAGGCTCAGCACGCAGATTGAGCAGTTGGGCCGCCGAATTCAGCGTCTCCTGGAGAAGCAGGCGGAGCTCCAGCAGGAGAAGACGAGGCTCGAGCCTGCCCATGATGCCTCCTACGCGGCCGTTGGCACTCCAGCTTCTCCATCGCGGCGGCTCTCCGGGACAGCCATCTTTACTCCAGCTCCGAGCTGGGAGCGTCAGCGTGGGTCAGTCTTCACCTCTACCAACTGGTTTGAGGTGCTCAGCTCCTGGACCTCACCTGCACCGGCACCGAGAGCTAAACAGGGCAGTGTTCTTATTATCGGTGACTCTGTAGTCAGACATTTAAGAATCTCAGGCAAGTAATGCTACTGTGTCCTGTCTTCCAGGTGCTCATGTCCTGGATGTTGCCAGGCGACTTCCCTCGGTGCTGCAGCAGCGTGAGGACCTCGGCACCGTCGTTCTCCACGTGGGGATGAACGACACTTCCGCCCACCGCACCAAGGTCCTGAAGGAGCACTACCGTTCGCTTCTGGATACTGCTCAGAAGAAGACGGACGCCAGGATCGTCATCTCCGGCCCCCTACCCACCTACAGACGAGGATGTGAAGCATAGAGCAGGCTCTTTGCACTCCACTCCTGGCTCCGGGTTTGGTGTGGCACTGTCGGCGTGGACTACATTGACCACTGGGAGTGTTTTTGGGAATGTCCTGCCCTCTACCGCTGGGATGGGCTTCACCCTAGTCGTCCAGGTTCTGCAGTTCTCTCTGGGAACATTGAGGATGTTCTACGCCAGGCTTGACTAATCCCACCCACCAGCACAAACCAGGCAAGTAGATTACACAGCGAACAGGTAAGTGATTGTAAGGTTACACTTACAGATAATGGCCATTTGTTTGCCCATAGTAAGGGTGTATCTACAAAGTTTGCTCTAAGAAATCTAAACATTTGTTACAGTATCAAGACTGTGTCTGTCCCCCGAATCAAACTTAAACCTAGAAAATATCAAACAGCGTGCCCCAATATCAGAAACAGAGCATAGTATCATCCCCTCAGGCCTAAAGTTTTTGACCTATTCAATATAAGAGCACTTAACTCTAAAGCAGTCATTATACATGAAATAATAATGGATCAGAAATTTGATGTTTTATGCCTTAGTGAAAATTGGGTCAGAAATGATGAACACTTTAGCACTAAATCAAGCCACTCCTACAGGCTATAAATATGTACACAGCCCCAGACTGACAGGCATAGGGGTGGATTATGTATAATTTACAAAAATAACTTAATTATTAACCAAAAACATGGTTACAACTTTACTTCCTTTGAAATTATGTACATTAACATAATTAACCCAGCCACAAATAAGAACACAGTCTCCTTATTAAACATTTATAGACCACCAGGGCCCTATTCAGAATTTATAAAATAATTTGGTGAACTAGCTGCTAATTTAGCAGTGTCCTGTGATAAGTTAATAATTCTAGGAGACTTTAACATTCATTTTGAAAAAAGTGATGATCCCCTAAAAAAGGTGTTCACATCAATCATAGATTCTGTTGGTTTCACACAAAATGTATCAGGTCCTACTCATTATTGTAATCATACACTAAACTTGACACTGGGCACTAACATAAAAAACCTAAATATTCTCCCTCAGTCTTCCACAGTCTCAGACCACTGAATAATTTCATATGGACTGAATTTAGATATTAAAACATGTGCATGCCCACATTACTATCTAAAGCGCTCACTAACCCCATTTACAGCCCCTAAATTTACTGAAAACATCACTGATTTATTGACCTCAGTCAGTAGTCCAGCAGACCCACTGGAGTTAGACAGACTAACTGACTACTTAGATACCACACTTCGATCAACTTTAGATAGTGTAACACCACTTAAGAGTAAAAAGCTACGACAGAAAAACTTGCTCCCTGGTATAATGAAGAAACACTCACCTTAAAACAAACCATAAGGAAATTAGAGCGGAAATGGTGGTCGACTAAACTGGAAGTATTTCACTGTGCTTGGTAAGACAGCCTTATCGAATATAGAAGGGCGCTCATCAATGCACGTTCAGCACATCTGCACATCTGTCACATCAAATCAAATCAAATCAAATTTATTTATATAGCGCTTTTCACAACTGATGTTGTCACAAAGCAGCTTCACAGAATTCCAGTAAGACAAAGATTTGACATGAAATGTAAAAACAAATGTAAACCCTCAAGTGAGCAAGCCAGGGGCGACAGTGGCAAGGAAAAACTCCCCCAGCTGAGGAAGAAACTTTGGGAGGAACCAAGGCTCACAAGGGGTGACCCATCCTCCTCTGGTCAATCTACTGGTGATGATAGTTAGTAGTCCATGAGAACTTCAGTGTAGGGACAGCTTCATGCACTTGGTGGTTGCTGGAGCGTGGGCAGCTGGTCTGAAGCGTGGAGGAGGGTCTCGACAGTCATCCATCAGTGTCCAGACAGACAGGTGGGCAGTTGTTTACTCGGAAAGATGTAAAGGGATGGAATTAGTTTTGAACTGTTTTGTGTTTGTAAAGTAGAAAATATGAAAATTTCCAGTGTGTGGCTAATGACTCCGGAAGATCTGACTATGACAGCTTTAACTAAAAGGAGAGAACCAGAAGGACACACAGACACGGGAGCATCCTGAAACACTGGCATCCCTCCGCTCCACCGTCAACAAACCTGAGTGATCGCGAGAAGCGGCAGGACGACAGCACCAGCGTCTCAGTTTACTATAATTCCCTGTGTCCATGGACCCCCCGGATCTGCCACCTTTATCTATGGGGGAGCATTAGCTACCAAAAGATAAACTAAACAGATGTGTTTTTAGCCTAGATTTGAAGATTGCGACTGTGTCTGAGTCCCGAACATTTTCTGGAAGATCATTCCAGAGTCTGGGGGCTTAATAAGAAAAGGCTCTTCACCCAGCTAAGGCCTTCTGAATTCTAGGAACAATTAAAAATCCAGTATTCTGTGATCTGAGTGAACGTGGAGGCTCATAATAGGAAATTGTATCTTGAAGATATTCAGGAGCAAGCCCATGTAGAGCTTGTATATGTTAATAACAAAATTTTGTAGTCAATGCAGAATTTAACAGGCAGCAAATGAAGTGATGATAAAACTGGGCTGATATGTTCAAATTTCCTAGTTTTAGTGAGGACCCTAGCTGCAGCATTTTGAACTAGTTTAAGTTTTTTTAAATTGCTGCTGGTGCATCCTGACAGTAGTACGCTACAGTAGTCAAGCCTTGAAGTAATAAAGGCATGTACTAATGTTTCTGCGTCCTGAAGGGATAAGGCATTTCTAATCTTAGCAATATTGCGAAGATGTAAAAAAGCTGTCCTAGTGATACTACCTATGTGTTGATCAAATGATAATTCCGGGTCAATTATGACACCAAGATTTTTTGCTGCTGAACCAGGTTTAACTGGAAAGTCAGCTAGATTTAAAATTAAATCTGATAATTTATTTCTTGCCACTTTTGGACCCAAAAGCAGGACCTCTGTTTTCTTGCTGTTTAGAAGGAGGAAGTTACGCAACATCCAGCCTTTCACGTCTTTTACACAGTCCTCTATTTTCTTTAATCTGTGTTTGTCATCGGGCTTGGCTGAAATATACAATTGTGTGTCGTCTGCGTAACAGTGAAAGTTAATGTCATGGTTTCTTATAACTGTGCCTAGCGGTAACATGTATAATGTAAATAATAATGGTCCTAAAATAGAGCCTTGTGGAATTCCAAATCTTACTTTAGAATAATTTGAATTTAGATTGTTTACTTTTACGAATTGATAACGTTCCGTTAAGTAAGATTTGAACCATAATAGGGCTGTCCCTGTGATTCCAATCATGTTTTCTAACCTTTCTATGAGAATATTGTGGTCTATTGTATCGAAGGCTGCACTTAGGTCAAGAAGCACCAACAGGGATACGTGGCCTTGATCAGAGGCAAGAAGAAGATCATTTGTTATCTTGACTAGAGCTGTCTCTGTACTATGATGTTGCCTGAATCCAGATTGGAATTTTTCATATATAGGATTCTTATGTAGATATGAACTAAGTTGTTGGGCCACAGCTCTTTCTAAGATCTTGGACAGAAATGGCAAATTAGAAATAGGCCTGTAATTAGACAGTGTACTAGCATCAATATTTGGTTTCTTGATCATAGGTTTAATAACTGTTAGTTTAAAAGCTTTGGGTACATGGCCCAGACTAAGGGATGAGTTTACTATAGTTAAAAGAGGATCAATAATAGCTGGTAGTACTTCTTTGAGCAACTTTGTGGGAATTGCATCAAGTGTCCTCACTATATAATAATAAACACAATCCTAGAGCACTCTTTAATTTAATCTCTAAACTTACAAACAATCGGGCAGCTACTGATCCACAGATCCCTGCCATTCACACTAGCAATGCTTTTATGGACGTTTTTAACAACAAGATTGAAAATATTAGACAAACAATAAATGCCATATTACTAAATCCAGCCAGTTTGTCATCTGGTGTGGATGATATAGAACAAAACATAGAAGAAAGACTAGAGGACTTTGACCCACTACCACAGCTAGAATGGGAGAAAATCATCTACTCGTCAAATTTTACAACCTGCACACTTGATGCAATACCAAACAAAACGATTTAAAGATTGTATTACCAGTCATAATCAATCCCCTTTTAACAATCATAAATTTGTCCCTTAGATTGGGTCACATACCCAAAGCATTTAAACTAGCAGTTATTAAACCCGTGATCAAGAAACCGAATCTTGATCCTAGTGTACTATTCAATTACAGACCCATCTCTAACCTTCCCTTCATATCTAAGATCTTAGAAAAAGTTGTGGCCCAACAAATTAGGTCATACTTGCATAAAAATAACATATATGAAAAATTTAAATCTGGTTTTAGGCCACGCCATAGCACCGAAACGGTTTTAATTAAGATAACAAATGACCTTCTTCTCGCCTCTGATCGAGGCTGCGTATCCATGCTAGTTCTACTCAACCTCAGTGCAGCTTTTGATACAATTGATCATACTATTCTGCTTGAAAGATTAAAAAACATGGTTGGAATAACAGGAATGGTCCTATCATGGTTTAAGTCTTACCTCACAGATCGCTACCAGTTTGTAAATGTGAATAATGTTTCTTCTATTCATACAAAAATTACATTTGGAATTCCCCAAGGCTCCATTTTAGGACCTTTATTATTCATATTATACATGCTGCCACTGGGCAGAGTTATTAGCAGGCATGGAATTTCCTTCCACAGTTACGCATAAGACACACAGTTATACATATCAGCCAAACCAGATGACAAACCAACACTAAAGAAAATGGAGGACAGTGTTAAAGAAGTGAAGCATTGGATGTCATACAATTTCCTTCTGCTAAACAGCGACAAAACCGAGGTTCTCCTTCTAGGTCCAAAACCTGCTATAAATAAGGTATCAGACTTAATACATAATTTTGACTTCCCTGTTCTTCCTAGCTCATCAGCTAAACATTACATTACAAAACAGCTTTCCTACATCTTCGGAACCGCCCTAAGTTAAGAAATTCCTTATCCCTCCCAGATGCAGAAAAATTAGTTCACAATTTTATTACATCAAGATTAGATTATTGCAATGCACTTTTATCAGGATGCTCCAGCAGAAACTTGAGTAAACTCCAGCTAATTCAAAATGCTGCAGCCAGGGTCCTCACTAAAACTAGAAAATTTGATCATATCAGCCCAGACTTATCGGCCCTTCACTAGCTTCCAGTTAAATTCCGTATTGATTACAAAATTCTTTTACTCAAGTATAAATCTCTACATGGTCTCGCTCCTGAATACCTGGGAGACCTCATCACGCACTATGAACCACCAAGATTACTCAGATCTCAGGGCACCGGCCTCTTACTAGTCCCCAGAATTCATAAGACTTCAGTGGGGGGGGGCTTTCTCCTACAAAGCCCCTCAGCTCTGGAATAATCTTCCAGCTAGTTTTCGAGAAGCAGACACAGTCACTATGTTTAAGACTAGGCTCAAAACACACTTGTTCAGTTTAGCCTTTGGCAGCTAACCTCTTTCTAGTTTAAGGTTGTCGTTTAAGGAACTCATGGACAGACAGAGTGCTATCAAGGACGACACCCAGACTCCTTACCTGAGAGGAGGGGGAAACAAAAGTATTGTCAATGGGGATGGAGAAACTGTTTACTTTTGCAAGAGTGGATTTTGAACCGATGAGGAGAACCTCTGTTTTATCACTGTTGAGTTTGAGAAAATTGGAGGAGAACCAAGACTTGACTTCCTCTAAGCAATTGCATAGGGAGGTGGGAGGGAGAGAGGAAGTGGGTTTGCTAGAAAGGTAGAGCTGGGTGTCGTCAGCATAGCAATGAAACTGGATGTTGTGTTCACGGAAGATATGACCAAGGGGGAGAAGATAGATTATGAAGAGAATTGGACCAAGGACAGAGCCTTGAGGAACACCGGAAGTGAGAGGAGATGGCTGGGATGTGAATGTCTTTAACTGAATAAACTGAGTGCGGTCAGAAAGATATGAGGTGAACCAGTCCAGTGGTGTGTTGGAAAAACCGATGGCTGATAGTCTATGGAGGAGGATAGAATGGGAGATGGTGTCAAATGCTGCACTCAGGTCAAGAAGAATGAGTATAGATAAAACACCCGAGTCTGCTGCAGTCAGAAGGTCATTTGTTATTTTGAGGAGAGCTGTTTCTGTACTGTGATGAGGACGAAACCCAGATTGAAACTGCTCATAGAGGTGGTTATTGGAGAGATGGGAATGGATCTGAGAGGCAACTGTCTTCTCTAGGATTTTTGAAAGAAAAGGTAGGTTAGAGATGGGACGAAGGTTATTGAAGTTGTTAGGATCTAGACCGGGTTTCTTAAGAATAGGAGTGACTGCAGCAGACTTTAAAGACGAAGGGACAGATCCAGAAGTGAGGGAGGAGTGAATAATGGCAGTTATCAGAGGCAATAATGAAGATAAACATGTTTTAACCAGGGGTGTTGGGAGAGGGTCAAGTTGAGAAGTGGAAGGTTTAGATTTATGGATGAGATCAGAGATATTGGAGATAGTTGGAAGTTGAAATGTAGTAAATGGGTGAATATAAGGGGCTGGAACTGGAGAAAATAATGTACAGAGAGTGTCAGGAAGCAATTGTTGGTGTATCAGATCTATTTTGGTATTGAAAAATGACATTAGTAAGTTGCAATGGTCAGCAGAGTAGAAATGGGAAGGTAAAGAGTCTGGTGGGCGGAGAGTGGAGGTGACCAAAGAAAACAGGGCCCGTGTGTTTCCATCACCAGCTCTAATTAGTTGGGAGAAGTACTGGGATTTTGCCGTGCGAAGGTTGTCTTTATATAGAAGGAGATGGTTATGATACAGATCCTTGTGGATTGTGAGTCCAGTTTTCTTGAAGAGGCGCTCCAGCTGGCGTCCAGTAGCTTTGAGCTGACGTAGGTAAGTTGTGAACCAAGGAGCGGAATGGGTGAAAAAGACAGTCCGGGTTTTTAAAGGAGCGAGTGAGTCCAGTAGAGTGTGAAGTCCAGTGTTATAGAGTTGAACCAAATCATCAGTAGTGGCTGAATTACTCGGATTTGGAAGACTGTCAATACCTGATAAAAGTGAGGTTAGATTAACATTTTTGATATTACGATATGTAATGGTACGTGGTGGTCTTGATGATTAGTTAAATTAGCATACTCATTGTGTGAAATCCTGTACCCTATATGCATGTATATGAATGACTAACCAGTATTTACATTATTAATTACTTACACATGTAGTTAAACATTTTTACTTGATTCTGCACTACTAACTCATATGATAATTACTCTTAAAGACATATTATAAGCTAACTTCACTATATGGCATGATAACTTGATATTGACACACAGTTTTAATTCTTAACGTCTAACCTTGAACGGATGTGCACTCCAGGATTGTAACACACTGACATCATAGTGTTGGGCATGGAGGCGCTGATCTGTAGCTTCTTCTTGTGGCCTTGAAGTGTATTTCTAACTCCCTAAATTTTAGTCTCTAGGGAAAAAGTGCTGGGAAGAGAGGCCCATTGTCAGCCTGGCCGGATAATGAATGTCTTCAAGGTCACAACAGGCACCTGAATATTGCACGTGAAGAGCTGAGTACTAACACGTGAAATTATGCATATTAATATACGCTAATCAGCCAGAAACGCCTTACTACCAGGCTATACGTCATCATGGGTATAACTTTCGGAGTCAGAGGATGGGAGGTCAGAATTTTCACTTGGGAGGGGTATCACACTGTTCTCAATGTGTTAATTCTCTTGGATCCAATACTTTGTAAAATAAATACTTTGATTTGCTTTGAACTTCACTCGACTGGTGTCTGCGACTCTCTCGTGACGGACACGCCTTCCCCGAAGAGGGAGAGTGTATTTTTGGACCTTTTTGTTATTTTCTCATGAGTTGGTAAATTTTAAATACTTTGAGAACGGTCCAAGGCAACATTGTTTATCTTCAATTGGTGACCCCGACGTGCGGGAGGTCCAGACCGGACATCTTGGGACTCCTTTCCACTAGCGGCCGCAACATACTAAGGTGGGTGTGCAGACCCTGTTTATTCAAATTCTGCATATTGGATTTTTTAAATTGGAGTGGTGTGGAGCCCCGAAGGTGGTCCGGAGTGGGGTATTGAGCAAATCAATTTATTTTGAATATGTCTTTATAATTTTTTATTGGTTTATACATTTGGGGTTGCTTGGTTATGCAATAGATGGATGTTGTGCCCATCATGGTATTTTTAATTGAATTTGTAATGGTATAGATGGACGTTGTACCCATCTGAGACAGAGTGGTGGCGTCCTCAGCTCGGAACCTGACGAGGTTTCGTGTTAATTGCCTGGTCTAAGGGTAGGCCGTGAGAGTTCGTCTCCTCAGAAGTATATTCATATTAGCGGATGTTGTACCCGCGAGCGGAAGTTGTCCCCGCGTATTAATTAATTAAGAAAAAAGCAGCGGAAGTTGTCCCCGCGTATTAATTAATTTAAAAAAAAAAGCAGCGGAAGTTGTCCCCGCATATTAATTAATTAAAAAAAAAAAAAAAAAAAAGCAGCGGAAGTTGTCCCCGCGTATTAATTAATTAAAAAAAAAAAAAAAAAACAGCGGAAGTTGTCCCCGCCACAATTTGTTGTATATTTTAATGAAATTTGATTGTGTATTCATGTTTTATGTCTGTTTGGAATTGCCTGTTATTCTTACAGGCTGTTATGTGACTGTCGTGTATGTTTTTGCTCGCTAGAGGGCGATAGAGGAGTGTCTTGCTGTGTATGTGTATGTGTGTGTGTCAGCGGAAACATTCTTTTTTTTTTTTTTGGGTGAAAATGGAGAAAGTGGGGGACTGATCAACCCCCTTTTCTTCTGCGGTTGCTTTTGAGTGTGGGTGTGTGGAGATATCTCCATGGGCTGTAAAGAGCCATAAATTTTACGTGAGTGTGTTTAGAGAAAAAGGGGGGAAAGGACATCTCTGTTTTTAGAGTGTCAGAGAGAGAGTGTGTTTAATGAGAACGGAAAATGTCATAAAGAGAGATTTAGAAATTAATAGGGAAAGAAATTTGTAATGGTATAAATTATGAGCTTCGTTCAAGGACAGTTATTTAAAGAATATGAACCTCAATAAAATGAGGGGTTTGTTTATCTATGACAATGAGCCTGAACGGAAGACGTTTTAAAGTAAAATATATAAAGTAAATTAAATGAGCTTTCTTGGAGACTATAAATTAAGAAAATATAGACAATGAGCTCCAGAAAGACGTTTTTAGAGGTTGAGAATAGGAGAAAGGAGAGCAAGGTGTAAAGCTGAGGAATTAATAGGATACATTGGGGAAACTGTAAGGTTTAAATATGGGAATTAAAGGGAAAATTGTTAATTGAACACTTGCTCTAATTTTGAATTTGGTGTCTTTGATATTGTTAATTTAGATTTGTGGTAGATAAAATATATTTGGTATTTTGTTTACTGCTTATTGTCCTAAGAATCTTATTTTTCCCGTTTAGTTAGTATTTTTTTTTTTTTTTAACTATGGTAGTTTGTCTAAAAATTTATTTTCTGCCACGGTTTGAATTTTTCGTTAATCATAACATATTTTGTAACCTGCTTGCTATTTCTCTAGTTCATAATATTTTGCTTTCAATTGCTATAATATATCTTGTGATTTCACTGTGGCCTGTGGACTGTTGAGTGTGGCTGGAACTTTGTTTTCGTTTTTAAAATATAGTCGTTGGTTTAATTCTGTGTTGTGTGATACTAGTCCTGCTTTTCTTGCTTTTTCTATTTACTATAAATTGTATTTCGTATATTGGCGTGGTATTTGCTTCTGCCTAACAAGCTTTTTCGGTCCGTGGGTCGGTTTCATAATGAATGTAAATTAGGCTTGACTTGCTTTTATATTCAATACTGTGTTTGAAGACAAACTTATGTTTTCTATCCATCTGTGAAATTATTCACAGGGTTGAGGAGGTTCTGCTTTTATTGGCTGAGTTTGTAAACTTGACTGTAAAACTTTGGACTTTTTCTTTTATATAAACTAAGGCGGACTGTGCTGAGAGCAGTGGCGGCTGCGTGGGCGATTTGCGTGGGTGTTGGGAAACTGTTTTAGTTCACTCTGAATTGCAATGAAACCTAGCGGTGATAATTGATTTGCAATTAAAGGGTGAACTGGAACGAAGACCATTTCAGGTAAGGTCAAATTTTTTAATCAGCTTCTTACAGACATTATGGCTACTACTAGAGACTTACATAATGAATTAAACGCCATTTACGGCGTGGGGAACTGGGAATGGAAACCGTTTGTACAACAAATTGAAATTATTACTGAGGGATTAAAACTGGGAGAAATACATTTGAAAAAACGGGATATTGTACACAAAAGTGTGCTACAGAGATTTGAAATGTGGGCTAAATTACACACAGGGGAGAAAACTTCTTTGATCACCTGTATTAATCAGTTAAAAAGAGAGTTGGAGGAATTATTATGTCAGGCTGAAGCATAGGTTAGTAAGGCTAGCCTTTTCCAAAGACCTAAGGCAAACACAAGTTTAAAAATAGCCAAAACGGACATTGCGGAGCTTCTAAATTTTAAAATGGCGTTCCTCAGTCTCCTTCCGCAGCTTGTGGTTTTGAAAACACCAGGTCCGCCACCTTCGAGCGCTGTATCACTCACTGCCGTGAAGCCGGAAGTGGACATTGCCTATACGAAACACAAGGGGGAGGAGCCTATTGCTCCTACAGCTCCGCCTCCCCCATATAACATAGGTCACGTCACATCAGTTGATAATATCCTCCCTGTTTTAAGTGTTGATTCCGGCAAAGTGAGCGTACAGACAGACACAAGAGGCCGGGATTTTGCTTGTGAGCAGCCAGTTCAAAGTGACAAACAAACAAACGCACACATACACGACCCATTCCAATTGCGAAAGCCACATGAGTCAATTTTAAATACACAAACGGATATTAACACCGACTGTTATGACATTATAGATGACAAGGGAAAGCATGTAGAACAGGATAATCAGCGCCTTGTCGATAAACAAACATTAACAACACCATTTAAGAACCCGATGCCACGTAAAAATAAACAAAAAATTAGGATTAAAGCTGATTTAGAGGGCCATGTCACAACGGATGACTCTGACCAAGATGAGGGACTTATAGCAGATGATGAGGACAGTGCGAATGAACGTCGTGGTGGTAGACGGATTTCTGATTTGAACAAAACATTGCGTGCCATGGAAAAACTAATATTAGAAGAACAGAGACAATTGGACTTAAAAAAACAGACTTTAGAAGGCGACATGCACACCTCAGACAAAACGGACATTTTGAGACGAAGCACCAGACCCCGACACCCGCCTGACAGATATATGTCTGACACTAACGTTGATACTATGCTTCCATTAGTGGCCACTAGTACTGGAACATATAAATATGTACCATTATCACTAACTGATGCACAGACTTTGGTCGATCAGCTTCCGCCTTTATGTAGTGGAGCGGCTGCTTGGATTAGAAAGCTGGACAGTCTGACAGGTGGCATGACTATAGCACTTGGGGATTTTAGAAACATTATTAAAAGATCGACTACTTCCATGGAAGCAGCAGAAATAGAGAGACAGGCGCAGACATCTACTCAACCTAATTATGATCTTTTCCACATTCACTCACAGCGCCTTACTGACGTTATGAGAGAGATGTGGCCAACCAGAGCAGCGTCCACAATCCCATTATATGCCTGGGATGAAAAGCTTAGCCCAGGGGAATATATGGGTAAAGCAGTTGAGGATTGGACTAACACTACAGGGGTTCACCCTGCTAGGGGGCAGCAGGTGGTTTGGTTTAGGACTGCAGTTGTGAAAGGCTTGCCAGCCCTCATAAAGGATAAAATTGAGGACGATCCTAATATGGGCCCTGATGCACCACATGACTTGTGGGTTAGACACGTTTTGTTCCATATGAACAAATATAAGGAAAAATTAGATAACAAAGACAAGGAGACACTTAAGTTACAAAGAGACCTATTGAGTGTTCAACTAACAGAAGCCAGGAAATCTATAAATGATAATAAAAAGCAAACAAAGTCTGATACCATGATGCCTATGACTGCACCACCACCTAATATGCAGTCACCACGAACATTTATGAACACAGACACATATATGCCTACTCAATCAGGGCCACCACAAAACCCACCGTATAATTATGGACCAAGTCCATATTTCTCATATCAGCCCTACTCATGGGGCAGGGGGCGTGGTAGTGGTAGGTGGAGGGGCAGGGCCCGCCGTCGGACAGCGGCATGTCTAAGATGTGGAGCTTTGGACCACTGGGCAGCACAATGTAGGGCACCACTCTCTACTGACACCAGCTGTCCACACCAGGCACCACACCCACAGGCGGCACCAAAACCGGAGCCATCACATCTTCCTGCTGGCCAATACAGCATGGAACCGTGGGGTGGACATTGACGGGGCCCAGAGGAGCACCAGGACAGCAGGGCCAGGGCAGAACCCATGCTGTCATTAACTGTGGGGGCCTCCGAAATCATTTTTCTGGTAGACACGGGAGCCACATGGTCAGCCATCAATACAGTATTACCTGCACATCTGATGAGCGAACACACTGTGCAAGTAAGGGGCTTCTCGGGGACATCTACATCACTGCCAAAAACAAGACATTTGCCAGTCAGTACTGGTACACAGACTGTGTCACATTCATTTTTAATTGCACCACAAGCACCTTTGAACATTTGTGGTAGAGACTTGTTGATGAAAATGGGAGTTACTATTTTATGCCAACCAGATGGGATCACACTTACGTGGTTGGACGGACACAAAACTGTGGCAGTGGTGGGGTACACTGATGGTATGTATCTGATGAGACCTCAGCAGGATGAGTCAGTAGACATTTATTGGGGTTTAGTGACGGGACAGACGGACCCGTCACCACCACTAATTGCTTTGTTCCACCAGTGGTCGCCTTGGATTACAGCCATGGCACCCTACGTTCCTCCGCCCGACCCATTCCATGTCACCCTGTTTTATGATGTAGGGGGAGATTTAACTTATTATGAATCTTTTCAAACAGAATTAGAGGGTACACAGTGGTCGGTTGATACCACAGGGATTTATGTGGGTCGTGAAGGGGTGGCATCTCCTGTCTCACTAACACCACAACAACACAATTGGTACAAACTGTCTGACACGGCGGCACCACACATTTCATTAGCTCTCCATCCGAAGCATGAGGCCAAGCAGTTGGGCCCTATGGTAAAAAGAGCAAATGAGGCCACGGATTGGGTCCGGACCCAGCTGCCCGGTGTCATGTTTTCAGAGTCAACAGAGACATACCACATCACTGATAACTCACCCATTCAAGTCACATTGCACCATCAATTTCTGCCTAGACATCATGGTTGTGAGGACACTGATCATCCACAGACGGAGGCATTATTAGCATCACTACCTGACACATTGTGGTCCACAGGCCCAGATGATGTAGGATACACTAATCAGACACCTGTCTCTTTTTGTATGAACATTACACAACCAATTTGGATTCCCCAATACAAACACAAGCCAGATGCTGTTGAATCCTTGGATAAAACGGTCCAGGCTTTGGTGGAGGCCGGAGTCCTGGAACCGTGCCAATCAGAATGGAACACACCGATTCTGCCGGTTCCGAAAAAGGAACCAGGCCAATATCGGATGGCCCATGATCTAAGAGCCGTGAATGCAGCCTTGGCTACTGCCACTGTTCCGGTTCCTAATCCATACACCGCCCTGTCGGAACTGGGTCCAGACATGAAATGGTTCACTTGCATTGATTTGGCTAACGCATTTTTCTGTATTCCACTGGCAGAACACTGCAGAGATATATGTGCATTCACACACAAAGGCATACAATATAGATACACTAGATTACCTCAGGGTTTTGCTCTGTCTCCAGGATTGTTCAATCAGGCCTTGAGGCGGAGTCTGGACTCATGCCAACTGCCAGAAGGCTCCATATTGACACAATATGTTGATGATCTTGCTTTGGCGGCTAAAACACCGGAAATCTGCCTTGAAGCAACCAAGGTGGTTCTTCAATGCTTAGCAGACGCTGGGTACAAAGTGTCCAAACAGAAATTACAGTGCTGCAGATCTAGGGTTACTTTCCTGGGGAGGGTAATAACACAGGGTTCTACGGGCATGTCCGCTACACACCGGTCCGCTATACTGTCGCACACAAGACCAGAAACTGTGAAAGACATGTTAGCATTTTTAGGACTGACTGGCTACAGCAGACAATACATTCCTGACTTTGTCGGACGTACACAACCTCTTAGAGACATGGTGAAATCTCTAGGGATGAGAAATTTGTCTGGTAAGCTCACTTGGACGGTGGAGTCAGAACAGGCGTTTATAGATGTTAAACAAGCCTTATCCGTTGCAGTTGACTTAGCCAGACCTGACTATTCATTACCTTTTTACATGGATGTTTCTGAAACAGACACTGTGATAAATGGTGTACTGTTTCAGAAAAAGGGGGAAGGTAGAGCAGTACTAATGTACTTAAGTGTCCCATTGGACCTTATAGAGAGGAGACAACCACAGTGCACAAGACATGTAGCAGGACTGACCAAATTAGTACAGAAAACAGCACATCTGGTAGCAGGATACCCATTGCGCATTCTAACCACACACGGAGTCGTAGCGTACATAAACTCACAGATGTTCACACTCACTCCATTGCGACAGAGACGCATTCACAAAGCATTGACTGCACCCAACATCACTTACACACATGAAGGAGTTAATATGGCAGATGGGATGTTGGAAGGTCCACCACATGAGTGTGAGGAACAGGTGGAAAGGCAAGGAAAAGTAAGACCAGACTTACAAGCCACACCCATTCCAGGGTCATGGAATTTATGGACAGATGGGTGTGGGTACAGGACAGATACAGGTGAAGTCAGAGCAGGATACGCAGTAGTTCAGGAAGCAAAGGGGGAAATACATGAGTTTCAGACAGTCATAGCAGAGGAAGTGAAACAAAATCCATCAGCACAGAAGGCAGAACTGCTAGCAGTAATTTCAGCATTAGAAGTGGCAGAAGGAAGGGACGTTACTATTTATAGTGACTCAGCGTACGTAGTCACAGCTGCGCACGTAGACATTCCACACTGGAGGCAGGCTGGATATGTCACAAGCACAGGGAAACCAGTCAAACACAAGACAGAACTGATGCGATTAGAAGTAGCTATTCACAAACCAAACAAGGTAGCAATTGTGAAGTGTAAAGGACATCAAAAGGGAGACACAATAATAAACAGGGGGAATGAAGCTGCAGATGGGGCAGCAAAAAGAGTAGCAGGATACACGGAACCCAACAACATGCTTGTGTTGGACTCCAGTGTACCCTGGGAACCGATTCCCACAGGACAAGAGCTTAGACACATGCAGGATCAGGCAAGTCCAGAAGAAAAGTCAGTATGGCTAGCAAAGGGGGCTAGCCCAAACAGTCAGGTGTGGACGTCACAAGAAGGACAAGTAGTTTTACCAATGTCACTAGCAGAAGCGGTCCTAGAAGAAGCACACTCAGTGGCACACGTAGGAAGAAAACAGACACTGGAGAATCTAAAACAATGGTGGCACCCATACATGTCAGCATTAGTGGTTGATTACATCACTAAATGTCAGATTTGTAACACACAGAACGTAGCAAAAGCATTTAAACTAGCTCCAGGAAGGTTTCCATTGCCAGATTCTCATGGACATGAGATTCAAATGGATTACACAGATATGATTGACCCCATTAGGAGATATAGATATCTCCTGGTCGTTGTAGATAGATTCTCGGGGTGGGTAGAGGCAGTCCCTACTTTGAGGGAAGATGCAAAATCAGTCTGTAAGTTTCTGATTAATTGTTGGATTCCGAACCACGGGTTTCCTAGGAAACTTTTCTCAGATAACGGGAGTCATTTCACGAGCAAAACACTGCAGTGGGTGGAGCAGTCATTGGGGCTGCGCCATAGCTATGGTTGTGTGTATCATCCTGCCTCACAAGGTCAGGTGGAGAGGATGAATCAAAATTTGAAATCAAAATTAGCTAAGATTGCACTGACCACGGGCATGAATTGGCTTGATGCCCTACCAATTGCCCTGATCAGTATTCGAAGCTCGATTAATAGAAGCACAGGCTTCTCCCCATTTGAACTGGTCAGAGGCGTAGCATTCCCAGGCCCAAAAACAAGACTGAGTCCAGACGTGGGCTCTCCTGGGACAAACACAGATGAGTATCGTCAACTGTTTTTGAAACTAAAATCAGTGTGTGAGGAACTATCTGTGCAGGTACGGAGATACAGAGGAGGAGACGAGGAGCATGAGATACCTCCCGAGGTGGCCGTGGCCCCATGGGTGTATCTGAGAGCCATTAAGCGAAAGTGGTCAGAGCCTCGCTGGACAGGCCCATTCCGGGTGACAGAGAGAACCAGCCACGCGGTACGACTCCAGGGTAAAGGTAGTTCATGGTACCACCTGTCTCAGTGCAAGCCAGCACTGCCACCAGAGGAGCACCAGACGCAGAAGCAAGCATCTAATTAGTCACAAGTGCCAGCTGGACACTCTGCGAACGACAGGCGTCACCGGAGAGCGGTCTGAAGCTCTTGGAGATTTAGAACAATAAAACATTTTTTCTTACAGGTTGCCTTGGACTGCGTAAAATTGTAAAAAAAAAAAAAAAAAAAAAAAACACACATTGTAATTTTTAACACATACACATATAGGGCTCATTGTAATCTCTTAGTCCAGAGAGTGAGTGGTAGGACAGAGGTGTCCACTCCCAACAGGAGCGGTGTAATTGCCCGCTACCACCACAATCTGCCATCACGCTCTACCTAAGTCACTCGCCAACCCGGGGGTGACCTAGGCAGACCAATCTAACATTAATTGCTTACCATTTATCTAAATGTATTGACCTGTGTTGTGAAAAATAATTTTATTACTTTGTGTTAGTGGACTATTATTCTTTACAGGTTGCTTGGACTCTTAATTTTTTTTTTTTTCCTTTCCCTTTCTCCTTCTTTCCTTGCAGGTTGAACTTTCTAAAAGAATTTGTAAAAAAAAAAAAAAAAAAAAAACGCACCCTGTAACTTTGACACTTACACATATAAGGGTTTAGATAATATTTTACTAAGTAGAAGGAAACTTAGTGGGGAAACACATTGATTGTTTAATGATGGCTTGGTATGGTAAAAGGGGGTGGGACAGGTCAAAATACAGATACCATTACCAACCAGTACTTCCTCCTGATATTCCGATATGGCTCCAGGTAACCATAACCATTATCCTATTGGGTATAATGATAATAACACTGGCCATTGTCTCAACACAGGAACAATTAACAACGGGAGAGGGAACAGTTGTCAATACTTCAGCGATCGTACGCCCGGCAAACGCGACAATTAAAGACCCGACATCACAGCTAAACAGAAACAAACGATCAACCATCTCTCAGCCTAAATCAAAATGCATCAGACGCTGGGGAGGTATCGAATTAGACTATTATTGGGGTGAGACAACCGCATGGACAGTGAACTTATGTGAAGTGGTTAAATGTGGTACAAATCAGCTGGGGTATAAGGGGAAGCCGGTGTATTTGTGTTGG
Organism: Hoplias malabaricus; assembly: GCF_029633855.1. Taxonomy (NCBI): domain Eukaryota; kingdom Metazoa; phylum Chordata; class Actinopteri; order Characiformes; family Erythrinidae; genus Hoplias; species Hoplias malabaricus. Next base: position 17,406,693 of record NC_089801.1, read on the forward strand.
TCTCGGGACGACAATATTAAATGTAATCAGAATACCGACCAAGCAGCTTATAAGGCTAGACCCTGTAACAGGTGGGAAGATGTGATGAGGTCAACACATGTTAATTGGAATCCGACTACACGTTGGGCGACTCGTGAACGGGAGAAATGGGAAAAACTTAACATACAGAGGGATAATGGTCCAATTTCCAATTTGATAACTATTGCATTGGAGTGGCAAGCCGACCCTAATGGGGAAAAGTCTTCAGCATTTTTCATAGGGGTCGGGATAGATGTAAGTGGTAATGACCCTGTGGGATGGATTAAGGTCGGAATTAAAAATAGACCAACAGCCGACACCGTTGAGGACACAAAAAACATGACAGACAACACTGGGGGGAATCAGTCTATATTGGGAACAGATTATTCTACATGGACAACCGAACAAATAGTAAAATTAAGCACAGGGTTTGAAGGGAGTAACTTATGGATCAAATGGATAAATGCGCAAGCCAGAGAATCTAACATGGACGGGTGCATAGCATGTGCGGCAGCCAGACCAACATTGTTTTTAGGTCCAGCCCCATTATTTCCGAGGGAAGACCCAATAGGGTTTAAGTGCATGATTAACTTAACACGTATGGCCAATCCCGCTAATTGTACTGCCTTGGTGAACATTTTTCCAGTCATAGCAAACAACACCGGTTCAGGGCCATTCAAGATTCCTGAATCAGGTAACTTCACTTGCTTTAATCATACAGCAGGCGACGAGACACGGAGTGCAAAACACTTAGGTGACATAAATCATAAATGGTGCCACACTATATTTAATCATGACTCCGGTAACTCTATAGGGCCATGGGCGAGAGCAGGACTGTATTATTATTGCGGAGGGTTAACTTTATTGCTCAGATTACCCACGGATAGTCACGGCCTCTGTGCTATGGTCAGACTAATTTCCCCACTCACTATGTATGGCGCGCACAAACCCACTCTTAATCACAATAGGCTTAGACGATCAGGTGACTATGACTTCGACTTAACTAAGAACACGCCCACTTATATAGACGCAATAGGAATTCCTCGCGGAGTGCCAGACGAACATAAATTGGTAGATCAGATAGCGGCCGGATGGGAAAGTATTTTCATTTAGATCACACCAAACAAGAACGTTGATAGAATTAATTACGTAAATTACCAAGTAATGAGACTGGCTAACATCACTGGAGCAGCAATAACTGGTTTATCAGAGCAACTAGCTGCAACTTCACTAATGACCATACAAAATCGTATAGCTTTAGATATGGTACTCGCTAATCAGGGTGGCGTTTGTCATATGTTCGGAGATGTATGCTGTACTGTCATTCCAAATAATACGGCCCCGGATGGAAAGGTGACTAAAGCCTTAATGGCCCTAAAATCACTGTCTATAGAGATGGCAGAAAACACGGGAGTAGACAATCCAATCACTAAGTGGCTAGAGAAAACTTTCGGGCAGTGGAAAGACGTGTTCATATCTATGGCTTCAGCCGTAGCGGTATTCGCCGCTATTCTAGTCACGTGCGGATGCTGCTGTGTGCCCTGTATTAGGTCCCTGATAGAAAGAACAATAACACGCATGATGGAGGGCAAAGATCCTCCACCACCATATATGTTACCTATACTGGAGTGTGAGGAAGAGCAGGAGGAACTACTGTTGTAAAACAATTAGTCTGGGAGATAACAAACAGGGAAATAATGTCATTTCCTCCTGTTGACATGGAAAAAAATAAAAAATAAAATTTTGGCCGCCAGGGGGCAGTGGGGTCGTGAGAGAATTTTTCCTGTCAAAATTGGTTGGTTGGCTGCCCGACAGGTTTTCGCTCTCACAGGTTAAACACATGTCAAAAACATGTTGGAGGATTTAGAGTGTGATGACGTGTCTTGGGGACACGTCATAAGGGGGAATTGTTGTAGAAAACAATTTTATTACTTTGTGTTTGTTGACAAATATCCTTAAATGATGATTAGTTAAATTAGCATACTCATTGTGTGAAATCCTGTACCCTATATGCATGTATATGAATGACTAACCAGTATTTACATTATTAATTACTTACACATGTAGTTAAACATTTTTACTTGATTCTGCACTACTAACTCATATGATAATTACTCTTAAAGACATATTATAAGCTAACTTCACTATATGGCATGATAACTTGATATTGACACACAGTTTTATTTCTTAACGTCTAACCTTGAACGGATGTGCACTCCAGGATTGTAACACACTGACATGATAGTGTTGGGCATGGAGGCGCTGATCTGTAGCTTCTTCTTGTGGCCTTGAAGTGTATTTCTAACTCCCTAAATTTTAGTCTCTAGGGAAAAAGTGCTGGGAAGAGAGGCCCATTGTCAGCCTGGCCGGATAATGAATGTCTTCAAGGTCACAACAGGCACCTGAATATTGCACGTGAAGAGCTGAGTACTAACACGTGAAATTATGCATATTAATATACGCTAATCAGCCAGAAACGCCTTACTACCAGGCTATACGTCATCATGGGTATAACTTTGGGAGTCAGAGGATGGGAGGTCAGAATTTTCACTTGGGAGGGGTATCACACTGTTCTCAATGTGTTAATTCTCTTGGATCCAATACTTTGTAAAATAAATACTTTGATTTGCTTTGAACTTCACTCGACTGGTGTCTGCGACTCTCTCGTGACGGACACGCCTTCCCCGAAGAGGGAGAGTGTATTTTTGGACCTTTTTGTTATTTTCTCATGAGTTGGTAAATTTTAAATACTTTGAGAACGGTCCAAGGCAACATTGTTTATCTTCAGTCTATTTTTAGATAAAGCCATGTTGATTTTGAAAGAAATAACAGAATGATCAGAGACAGGGAGTTCGTTGGCAGTACAGTTGTGTGGAGTTACACCAGAACAGCAGACCAGGTCCAAGGTATGTCCTTTAGAGTGAGTTGGAAAGTTGATATGTTGTTGTAATCCGAAACTGTCCAGGCAAGATGTAAAATCCTTAGTAGTGGTGTGGTTTACATTGTCCATATGTATGTTGAAATCACCAAGCAGAATAATATTGGAAAAGTGTGAACAGAGGAAAGTGAGAAATGCTGAAAAGTCATTTATGAAATACTTATTAGGCTTGGGAGGACGATAGATAGTAGCCAGAACAGTTGGTTTTGGACCATGCAGCTGTATGGCTACTACTTCAAATGTGATGTAAACAGGTAAAATGAGTGTGGTGGCTTTCAACTGCTCACGGTAAAGTATCGCGATACCTCCTCCTCGACCAGTAACACGCGGCTGAGAGATGTAAACAAACCCAGCCGGCGTTAACTCATTCAGCTGGGAAAAGTCCCCTGGTTGTTGCCACGTCTCAGTAAGACAGAGAATGTCGAACTTACGGTCGAGGAGGATGTCCCGGAGGAGAAGGCTTTTACCCGTGAGGGACCGAGTGTTGAGAAGCCCGACGTTAACTTCACAATGGTCCGTGGATTCAATGAAGTTAGCCGACCTAGCTATCCTGACTAAGACAGCACGGTCCACTTTCCTGTCAGGGTTTCTCCAAGGGCGACGAGATTTAGACCAGATGGTATTTATGGCCAAGGAGTCGTCAATGTGGAAGTTCCGTCGGGATCCGCGGTGGATGTATCTGCGTCGAGGAGGCCGGGCGATGTCCGGGTGGATGTGAAGTACTGGCGGCACAAGGGGCAGGTGGAACCGCAGCTTGAGAAGTTCAGCAGCTGAATACTGGTGTAAGGTTGCAGATGGATGAATTACTGTGGACAATACAGCCCAAGCGAAGACAAACCTTACAGTCAAGTCATTAATCCACATGGCGAAAAAGTAGAAATAGGAGACAGCAGGCAAATAAATAAATAAATAAATAAATAACCGGAGAGCAGCGGCAGCTACACGCGCCAGCGTTCACTCTCGCGGCCTATCTAAAATTTCTCTTGTTTGGAGCGGAAGGATGTCTTTGCCTGAGCTCCTTCTGGTTTCCCTCCTCCCAGTCCGTTACAGTCAGATCCGTCACTACACTAATGAAAAAAATATTCACATGCTCTTATTCTCTGCTGCACTCAACTAAACTAATTGCTTCCCTTTACTGTTTTCTGAGAAAGTGGTGCCCACTGATGGAAGATTGTTTGCTGGATTCTCCTGCGGCCCTGACCAGACCCGACCAGCTGCTCACCTCCATCTACCTCTGACAACTCACCCTGATCAACTACACTGAAGTAGATATGGACTCAGATTAGCAACACTGACTGATTCTTCCAATCTGACTGGGGCACTATTATTATGCCCCAAGATTGATGTCACTATTATGATTATGATCATTCATTCATTCATTCATTCATTATCTGTAACCGCTTATCCAATTCAGGGTCGTGGTGGGTCCAGAGCCTACCTGGAATCATTGGGCGCAAGGCGGGGTATACACCATCAGACACATTCACTCACATACTCGGACACTTTGAAGTTACCACCTATCAACATGTGTTTTTGGACCATGGGAGGAAACCAGAGCACCTGGAGGAAACCCATGCGGACACGGGGAGAACACACCAACTCCTCACAGACAGTCACCTGGAGCGGGAATCAAACCCACAACCTCCAGGTCCCTGGAGCTGTGTGACTGCGACACTACCAGCTGCGCCACCATGCCGCCCCATTATTATTATTATTATTATTATTATTATTATTATTATTATTATAATGTAGCATACAAATACATAATGACATAATTTAAAATTCAATCTATAGTTTGAACAGAGGAGGATGGGTCCCCTTTGTGAGTCTTGGTTCCTCCCAAGGTTTCTTCCTCCAGTTTTTCCTTGCCACTGTCGCCTTCGGCTTGCTCGCATTGGGCTTTGATTTAAATGTTCTGATCTGAAACTTGAAGCTGCTTTGTGACATCAGTTGTAAAAGGTGCTATATAAATAAATTTGATTTGATTTAATGCACACCCACACATACACATCTACATGGAAAGGCTAAAATATATGTAATAAATATATTATAACTTAATATTATGGCAAACTGTCAATGGACATCTGTTGAATCTGAGGGTGTTTCTGATAAAAATGACCTATGTGTGTGTGTGTGTGTGTCTGTGAGAAAATGTCTGAACGTGTTAAAGTCTGTGTCACTATTGGTTAGAAATAGATTTTCACAGTTTTACAGAGTGCGTTAATACGTCCTTAGTCATTTCTCTGAAGTTATCTGTATATGTATATTCATTAATTGTCTGTAGCATATTCTAATTCAGGGCGGCGGTGGGTCCGGAGCCTGCCTGGAATCACTTGGCACAAGGCAGGAACACACCCTGGAGATGGCGCCAGTCCTTCACAGGGTGACACACACACATTCACTAATACACTCAAACCTACGGACACTTTTGAGCCCCCAATCCACCTAACAACGTGTGTTTTTGGACTGTGGGAGGAAACCGGAGCACCCAAAGGAAACCCATGCATACACAGGGAGAACACACCATACTCTTCACAGAAAGTCACCCGGAGGAAACCAACGCAGACACAGTGACAACACACCACACTCTTCACAGACAGTCACCCAGAGGAAACCCAGGCAGACACAGGGAGAACACACCACACTCCTGACAGACAATCACCAAGAGGAAACCCACGCAGACACAGGGAGAACACACAACACTCCTCATAGACAGTCACCCAGAGAGGGACTCGAATCCACAACCTATAGGACCCTGGAGTTGTGGCTGAGACACTACCTGCTGCAGCACCCGGATGCTCACATAAAACACTTATAATAATTAAAATAAAGAAAGCAAATGCAATTCATCTCCCAGCAAACACACTTTAGACCAGATTTGTATTACAATGATTAAAAATCACAAATAATTAATGCTAGAAACCACAGCAGAACGTAAACAGACAGAAAAACAGTCTTCACAGGAAAATGTTTTAAACTCAAACCACAGAAACAGACACGACCCAAAACTCTCGAACTGAAAGCTCTGATAAGAACTCAAACTCAAATCTATGGTCGTTTACAGATGTGTAGAGAGGAGATACAAGGTTCTGATCTGACAGCTAGGAAGGGTCTAGTCCAGCTGAACTGAGATGCAGCAGAGACACAGAGAGAAGAAAGAGGAAGAGAGGGAAGATCTTCAGGAAGGGAACAGGCTCGTATGAAGACGTGGTGGTGTCAGGGTCCATGAGCAGAGGTGAGGGGGGTTCCATTACAGGGGTCTCAGCTTCCTCTAGGATCGAGTTGTTTAAATGACGAAATAGTCTAACCAGAAATAGAGTCCATTACTATGCTGGTGTATGCTGGGGATATCTTCTGGATGATCAGTGGTGTTCACCGTGGTGTGAAGAGGTGTTCCAGGAGTGCTGCAGTCTTCAGAAATAAACATAGAGGTCATATTCATTGACAAACTCAAATAAAGCCATGATTTCATAAAGAACTCTTTTAAGAAGTGATTCTGACTCACTTTCATAATCAAACCAATCAAAATCTCTCTCCCGCTCCCTGAGGTATAAAGGCCAATTTAAACCATCCCCTCTCCATCTTCTATGGGGTCTGGTGGCACACACCCAGCTCTCCACGCTCCCTGCTTTTCCTGAGTCTGACTCTTCTGTGTCTTGAGGACACGGATACAGCATCTCCTTCAGGTTCTCGTCTTTGATCAGCTCCTGAGGAAAGACACAACATTCAATTGCTTCTTCATTGACAGAATTTTTGCTGTCAGCTGCAGAAGTGCCCTACACCGCTGTGAGTGTTTACAGTTGTGTACTGGTGTGTCTGCCCCACACTGCAGTTACTGCACTAGCAATTTCAACACTACAAATATCTTCCTCTACACTGTGTATTGCACAATATCGTGGTTTAGTATTAGTTTATAATATGTGAAGTGTACTATGTAGGGAGTAGTGTTCTATTTGGAACAGAGGCTAATTCACATGTGGCGACAGTAAAAAAAGAAATGAATTGATGACACTTTTAGTGCCCTTCCACCAAAAGAACTCTGGTTCTTGAACTGGCTCCGTTCTGGATTTTTGGAACCTTGGTTCTTTCCAGTGAGGCGGCCTGTGTTTCTACACGTTTAGAGGGGAACAGAGGATACGTCACCAGTGGGGGGGGGGCGCTGCCATGGCTGAATACAGCTCCAGAGCCACAGATAAACTGTCAAAGTCATTACAGGGTCATTATTTATTCTGTGTTTACCATGGAGTCAGATCAGAGTGAGATACAACTGTAATGTAAATGTTGCTGAGTTCAGAGGCTGGCCCAAAAGTCCGTGAAAAGTGAGAAACAAGCTCATAAGCTCCTGCCACGTAGGTCAGACCCACACAGGGTCTTAAATCTTTCCTCCAGCATTCATCCTTTATTCAGGAATGTGAATAAAGATCAGCAAAGTTCTGACTTCAAATGGGTTCCTCACAACCAGAAGGAACCTCACCAAATCACCATGGGACTTGTAGGGAACAGCAAAACCCTTGTAAAGTCATAAAAGAGCAGCAGACACCCATAATACCTTTAATGATATTAATGGTCAGCTTCCACAACCAAATATATATGTATATATATATAAAACAAACAAACAAACTTTCATCTGTACTTACGTTGCATCCGCCTGATAATGTAATCCGTGGTACTAATTTCTACTTTAAGCATTGTATTCCATTCTAACTTGTGTATAGTTAGAATTACTGCTGTATAGTTAGAATTACTGCTTATCCAGTAATTATCACTAAGGCAAATAATTTTTTTAAGTATTTGCATGGGTAACTACCCCTGAAAATTTCCTTTGATAATAATAATAATTCCTAGCTAACAGACACTTTTAAAATAAGGTGAACACTCATACCAGTTTACATACTGGATCAAGTCCAATAAATGATTATTCCCATATTAAATGATCCCAGAAAGGTATCAACCCTGAGTGTATGAATGAATGTGAATGACTGACCTTACCATCACCATTCATCTCCATATTTGTTGGTCCGATGTGTTCTGAGGGAAAATATCAAACCAAAAGGGGGGATATGTAGTGTGATATGATGAACGTGTATTCATTTCTAATAAGAAATTTGACTTTCTGAGATTTGATTTTAAATACCCAAAATTTAGCTGGTTGTCAGAGACATATCCAAGCCACACCAAGCCAAGATTGGAATCTGAGATAAGCTTTTCAACAAGAACTATCCCCATATTTGTGCCTGAAGGTCTGTGTCAGAGAGTCATAAAACTGACACTACAGACCATTTTAAGGATAGTTTACGACACAGGATCTTGGAGGGTCATGCAACTCTTCTCAAATGCAGAATGCAGAGAGACACACAGACTCAAACTTGATTAAAACTGTCTTTTCAGACATTTTATATATTGTTAAACAAAATAATCACATTCCTTAATTCCCTGGTTTACCTGATGAACAAGTTGCATATGGGCACAACTGTTTGAAATTAATTCCATTTGGTCAATCTAAATGGGTGGGATTAATTTACATGTGTTTAAAATCATTTCTTTTTTATATGAACTTATGTAGAACCAAGATAGCCACATACTATGCATGTTATGTGTTTAAGGAGTATGTAAAACATGGCTATCTGAATGATATTACTTTGTGTTATCATATAATCTTTTATAGTATGATTCAGGATTCTGGGATGGTCAGGAATCATCTTCAAGTCTTTGTCATGTCAAGTGTCATAAATTTTATGTGATGTCACTACCAAGGTACAGGAAACAGCCAATCAGGAGCAAGAGAGGATCCAATCCTCAACCCTGAGGACCAATCAGTTATTAGGCAGGTTTTCTAAATTCTAGTTAAAAAGCCCAGTGGCGTGAAATCTCGAAAGAGAGAGACTAAAATTCTGGAGAGAAATTCTGGTTAAAATGGCTAATTCTGCTGTATAATATGTGAGGATGGCCTACTTGTCCAAGCTAAAACTGGACAGGTAAAGAAACTATATATTAATTATTGACACCCAAACATGGAATGTAACAAAATGAATTAAATAATGACTCCAATATGTAGTATTTATGCCACCGCGACATGTGCATAACTATTTCCACTACAGCTGTGACCACCTCGGCGCCGCCTGGGGTCAATTTGGGCATCAAAGGGCACTTCAGCTGTAGATGATTTTTCTCTCATTGGGCCCTGAAATCAAACCAGTGACTCTAGCTCTAGCTCAGTGGTCCAACACTTCTGTAGAGTTCGGACACACACACACACACAAACACACACACACACACACACACACACACACACACACACACACACACACACACACAGAGAGAGAGTTCAGAAACTAAAGAAAACTTGTGTCATGGCTGAGGACCTGAGGAAGGTTGGACGTTGCCGATGGTGCAGTGTTTTACTGTGAAGTGTCGCCTGCACAAACATTATCTGCTCTCCTTGGACCACAGCTCAGTGTCCCATGATCAGCAGTGACCTGTGGGTAAGGCCTACTGATACTTAACTCTCAAATCTCTTAAATCTCATTTTAAAGATATATTGTCATGTTTTTCTCACTCACTCGGTTCTTGTGGGTAAGTTCTCCGATTTTTGAGTCCCTGTCATTACAGAACTGCATCACATCTGCACAGCTTCCTTGGGCTTCTCAGAATAAATAAAACATGTCACCATGGAGATGCCAGAGCTCCTCCCCTGGCTCTAGAACCCAAAACACACACAGCTCAGACACAGAGAGAAAAGAGGAATAAAAAGAAAGAAACTCAACTTTTCCTGAGATTTTTTGCTTCAATTTACAATAATGAAGCTGGATTTTCAGAATTTTCAGAAAATATATAGTTTGTATTTGGTGTTTTGCTGTAATTTCACAGATGACCTCTATGGGGCAGTGACCCAGGAGATTTCAATTAAGAAATTTCAATTCTTATTTTAAAATGTATGTTTCCTTGTGGTGAATGGGACAATAAATATTATCCAATCACTGAAAGTAAAAATTAATTGAATGTTTATTAATTTGTGTTTCTCCTGAAAAAGTACAATTTAGGAAATAGGAGGGTTTAGAAAATGAATTTTAATTCTGAATGGTAGAATGAATAATTCATTGTAAACCCGGATTTCTCTTTTGATCCAATGTGAACTAATCTGGTTCTGTGTGGGGTTCTCTTACCAGAGCTGACGCTTTGATCTTTTCTTCCAGCTGAAACATCAGAGAGAAAGAGACAATTAAAAAAGAAAAAGTTACTTTAATGTGTATTTCAACAAATACAAAAGGTTGTTACTGAAGATTCCGATCAGGATTAATACGACGATCAATAACAAAGTTAAAGACTTACTGAAGATTCCGATCAGGATCAATATGGCAATCAATAACAGAGTTAAAGACTTACTGAAGATTCTGATCAGAATCAATGCCACAATCAATAACAGAGTTAAAGACTTACTGAAGTTTCCGATCAGGATCAAAATGATGATGAATAACATAGTTAAAGACTCACTGAAGATTTCGATCAGGATCAATACGATGATCAATAGCAGAGTTAAAGCCTTACTGGAGATTTACAGTTAAATACTTACTGAAGATTCAGATCAGGATCAATATGACGATCAATAACAGAGTTAAAGACTCACAGAAGATTCCGATCAGGATCAATATGACAATCAATAATATAGTTAAAGACTTACTGAAGATTCCAATCAGGATCAATATGACGATCAATAACAGAGTTAAAGACTTACTGAAGATTTCGATCAGGATCAATACGACGATCAATAACAGGGTGTTGAAGGTCAGCAGCACCATCAGTGACCTGCTGCTCCTCAGGGCCCCTGTTCCACACACAGGATTACAGCAGCGTTAGAGACAGAACCTCACTCTCCTGGGGGGTCTAGATAATAGGCTGTGTTCTAGATAACTGTTCTCACTGTGTTTGAGATGTGTTCTGTATATAAATGAATGCAGAGGTGGTGTTGTTGTCTTTGGGGTGGCAGGGTGGTGTCGAGAAGTGGCCACAATGCGTTATTAATGTTCACTAATACTCACTAATAACTGGATCAATTCTCTATCCACAGTTACACACACACACACTGATAGGTAGTCTTGTATTTTCCATAATTTTTAGAATCAAGTAAGTTAACATTTAAAATAAGAAATAATTATATTTTATAAAGTTAAAGTGTATAAAGTAATTTTATAAAGTTAAGGCTAAGTCTGATTCTCTAAACAAAACCACACTGTTCTGTCTTTCTCTACATTAATTCAAAATTAAATATATCACACTGACAAGCAGCTTGGTGATTTTCCTAAAAATATAAAGGATACAAATTATTATAAAATATAACATTTAAAATATATAAATAAATATAAAAGGTATTAATAAAAAAATAAATTGTAGTAAAAAAATTACAAACTTGTTTCAAGCAGCAGTGTGTTTAACCATCTACCAGTGTCAGTATTTAAAATTAGAGCTGGACGATACGGACAAAATTGACATCACAATATATTTCTTAATTTCGATCGATACGATATAGTTCTGATATTGAAATATACCATAAAAAAGCCACAGAAAAAATGCCAAAAACTGAATGCAATGCAACAACACCCTCAAACAATCACCTCTGGGCTTTGCCAATATTAATATTTTTAAACCAACTTTGAAACTGAGTCCAGTTTTCTTTTGACTGATAGCAGCGTCATGTAATAACCATCAGTCAGTGACAGACACTGTAAATAATGTATGTAAAGGTTATGTAAACATGTTATATCACAATATATATTGATAGCCCTAGTTCTGAGATCACGCCTAATGCTCGTGAGTGTGTGTGGTACACAATTGTGTTAAATTGTGTGTGTGGTTAAAACAATTGTTAAAACATCAACAAGAAACACAACAAAACTCCAACAAGACGTTTCTGAACAGGAAGCCATTTCTGCTGCTGTTTTCACTCAAATTCTTGCACTTTTCTCTTTTGTGGTTCTCATGGTTTTCCTGCTGAAATGATTTAGAGCAACTGTAAACAACACAAACCTCTGGCTTTATGAGAGCCTCCATCTGTGATTCAAACAGTGACCTGACCCCATCTGCACACAACCTATTTATTCAAACAGATGATAAGACCCTTTAACAGAGGGTAGGCTACTCTGGGATAATGTGATTTATCTGATAAAGTAGAACAATGATCATTTGACTTCAGGAAAGGTATATTCCAGATATAAAAAGCCCCCAAGAGGCTATTAATTACAATCCCAGAAAATTCATGTTTGTCATTTTTAGAAATGCTAATAAATGGCTGTGAATGTTAAAGGTGTAAATCCACACCTGAGCAGATATCACCACAACACACTGTAATGTGCTTCTCCTCTTCTACAATTTCACATTCAGAGTTCAGCACTAAATTTAATCCATCCATCCATCCACTATCTGTAACCGCTTATCCAATTTAGGGTCGCGGGGGGTCCAGAGCCTACCTGGAATCATCGGGCACAAGGCGGGAATACACCCTGGAGGGGACGCCAGTCCTTCACAGGGCAACACAGACACACACACATTCACTCACACCTACGGACACTTTCGAGTCGCCAATCCACCTGCAACGTGTGTTTTTGGACTGTGGGAGGAAACCGGAGCACCCGGAGGAAACCCACACGGACACGGGGAGAACACACCAACTCCTCACAGACAGTCACCCGGAGCGGGAATCGAACCCACAACCTCCAGGCCCCTGGAGCTGTGTGACTGTGACACTACCTGCTGTGCCACTAAATTTAATATTTACTTTAAAAATGTTAATGTTGATGAAGCCAAGAGGTGGTTGTTTGAGGGTGATATCGTGTTGCCTTCAGTTCTTGTCAGTTTTTCTGTGGCTTTTTTATTGTTCACACCGATATCGGAATTATATCGTACCGACTGAAATTAAGAAAGACATTGTGATATAAATTTTGTCTGTATCGTCCAGCTCTAGCTGAAACCACTATTTATCTACTGTAACATTTGTGAATATTTTCTATTTGAAATCAGAAAAATCTCCACTGACACATATTTTAATTTACTGTTGTGTTGTGTTTCATTCTGTTGTGTTGTGCTGTGTTGTGTTGTGATTTCTTCTGTTGTGTTGTGTTTTCTTCTGTTGTGTTGTGTTCTGTTGTATTGTGCTGTGTTGTGTTTTGTTTTGTTCTGTTGTGTTGTGTTTCATTCTGTTGTATTGTGTTCTGTTATGTTTTCTTCTGTTGTGTTGTATTCTGTTGTATTGTGTTGTGTTGTGTTTTCTTCTGTTGTGTTGTGTTGTGTTCTGTGTGTTGTGTTATGTTCTGTTGTGTTGTGTTTTGTTGGTCGGTGTTTGTACGATGTGATGTCACCCTGTTTTGTATGTTCTGGAAAATTGTGTGTTCTGACCATGTGGAGTGTGTGATCTTCACTGATGGAGGCAGCTGATTGAGAGTCTGATAAACGTCCTCAGTCTTCAGCCCCTCAGAGGGTTCCACTCGGTTCCCTGTCTCCTCATATTCATTCATCTACACACATACACACACACACACACACACACACACACACACACACACACACACACACACTCAGCAAGTGAGTGTTACAGGGAGCAGAGCTGTGTTTTCTGTGTGTGGTGTGGAACACAATGAGACACACTTCCTGAGGAGCTCAGTTTTGTTTCAGCGAGTTACAGTTCCTGTAAAGAGTTTCAAATTGGTCATCAGTGAGCACAACAACAGAGCAACTGTGACAGTGGTGATTGTGGTTGGAGAAAACACGTGCAGGGGTGTAAAACACAGACTCACACACTCTTCCATCTGAACTGTGCTGGAGCGTTTGTAAAGTAATGAAAAGTGTGATGGAAAAATGCAGATTAACACTAATGAGTAATGGTTAATGATAACTAATGATTTATATTAATGATACAATATATTCAGGGAGTAATGCTTTTGATTAGTTTTTATTAATTCTTACTAAATTATGTAGGCCTTAGTGCTTGAAGGGACTTATTGCATTTTGTGGTGTTACTGTGACCTGTGGGAAGAAGGCGCTGAGCAGATTAGAAGGAAGTCAACAACTGAAGGACATCTCTCACCATTTTTCCAGGCAGCTACAAAGTTGGAGATAATGAGGCACCAATAAGGGAATGTTTGGGTTGATGGAACGAGACATGATGTAATAACGCCCAAATGTTGTACGTGACTGGGGTCCTATATATGGCATGGCTGTGTTCAATAAACTCGAGAAATAAGAGAGAATCTTTGACTGCGTGTCTTATTCCTCTCTTCTCCCCAAAGAATTCTTTGAGCATCAATCTTCCTTCCTGGTGATACTTAGAGATTAATTTTAGTTTTTGCGATAACTATTTGGGTGCTCGTCCGTGTGTCTGGTGTCTTCCGAGCAGGGAAAAAAGGTGGTTTGAAAGAGCAAATCCAGCCATCCACCAGAAGCCTCCAGAGTGGGGAGGTGGCTCAGGAGGGAACACTGATTGAAGCACGGTAAGGTGTTGATGATTTTATGTTTCCAGAGCTGATGAGCTCCTAGGGCAGGACATTCTATTGAATAAGGTGCCTTTAGAAAGAGTCCGCTAGAGAGGAACATACAGGTGATGTCAGGTTTGTTTCTATGGGAGAAACAAGAGCAGTTTCTATGAGAGAAACAGGAAAAAAGTTGGTATAATAAAAAAAAAAAAGTTATATTTTATATTTTATATAAATTATATATATATATATATATATATATATATATATATATATATATATAAGGTTTTTTTCTTTCAATTTTGATTAATTAATTCAATTAACTTGGGATTTATTTTAAAATACAATTATTTTAACAAAGTGTTGTTACAGCAAAATGGCCCAGAAACAACAGATACATGCTGAAGGAGTATGGCCCAAGCAGTGTGAGGCAGATGGGAGAATGGATTAAACTGGGGTTTCCTGAGGGAGGAAGTTTCAGTCAAAATCAGTTGGAACAGTTGACAGATGAATTAACACATAAAGAACAGGAGACTGAAATACTACAGAATATTCAGCTTAGTGAGTGTGGGTGTTGTAAAAAACTTCCAGAGCCGTTTGTAGCGGACCGGCAGGTGCTACAAATGTGGAAGGGAGAAGAAGATGAAAGAATTCGGAAAAAGAACAGAAATGCAAGGAAGAGAGAAGTTAATGAGGATGTTAAACCAAATGTTTGTGCTGATTCACCAATATCTAACGATTGTGCAAATGTTTGTGCTGTTCTTCCATGTTCGCCCGTGCCTTTTCTGGCCCCTCCACCCCCTCCTGAGTACGGCCTATATCCGAAGATCAACTGGGACCTGGACGTGAATCCACATCGCCCATTGCAGGCCTCAGCACCTCCTCCTCCTCCGCATTCACCTGCACTCCCTCCACCCGCCGTGACACAACCAACCGCTCAACAACAGCTGCAGACTCCGCCAAGGAACCTCCCATCCAGGCAACGTGAGAGATAAGGGCGAAGGAGGATGAGACTGATGAGGAAGCTTCAGGGACAACGACACAGGAGACGAGATTCCCGCCTAGTCGAGGCCATGAACCAGTTTAGCATGCCGATGCTTGAAGTTCCTATGGGTGAAACCATCGGACAGGTGTTCAGACCATGGACTTTTGCTGAGATCAAAGAGGTGGCCGCTTCTCTCTCTGATGTCACTGATGGAAGAGAGGAATTCTGCAAACGCTTAAAACAGTTCTGTGAGACTTTCCGTCCAAGCCTGCATGAGCTGGGAAGAGTGCTGGCCGTCCGGATGGGAGTTGACTGGACGAGAGTGCAAGGGGATCTCATGACTGGAGTGGACATTCAACCCAACAGGACAGAGTTGGGTCAGGCGTATCTCAACAAATTTGATGCATTGTGCCGGCACATCAAAGGGAGGTATCCGCTCCAACACGACCCACGAAGAATTGCAGAGTGCAAGCAACAGCCAGGCGAATCAGCACGGTCTTTCCTTTCCCGCCTTCTGGAGGTGACAAGGAAACATGGAGGAAACATGGAGGAACAACTGGGAGACTGCGGACAAAACAGCCTGGGAAAGCCAGCTTAAATATCACTTTGTGTGAGGGTTACGCCCCTGTTTTTAGATGTGGACGTGGGCCGACTGAAAGAGGTGGGAAGTATGTAGCGCATGCAGAAAAACACCAAGAGAGAAAAACGACAAAAAAAGGAGGAGCGCAAACTGGTTTATGCACAGCTGGCATTGTGGAAGCTGGCAACGGACCATGATCAAAGAGGTGAGGGACGGCGCGGAGGTCGAGGCAGGGGTCAAGGAAGAGGCCATGGCAGCACTGGCAGAAGCGCAGGGTGTTTCGTCTGTGGAAGCCCTGATCACTTCATAAGAGACTGTCCCAACAGACACGGAGACCAGAGACAAGTCTCTCGGCCTCCGACTGAGAGGAGGCCTTGGGGTTGGAGGAGCTGGACGGGGATGGAGTGCCTGGACGAACACCAGAATTGATAAGTGAACAATTTTTATTATTAACACAAACTGATTCTTATGTTGTCATGCTTAGAATAAAGATAACATTAGCAAGGATAGAATTTAGCTTTTAGTAGATTCATAAGCAACCACTTTTGAGCTTCATGTTTTTCAATTAGACCTCAGCATAAGGGGTGTTTGGCCAAAGTTACAGATGTAGTCTTTAGTCTGTGCAGACAGAAAAAAAAATGCATTTTTGTTTTCTAAGTTTCGCCAAATGAATCTCCTGAGCAGGGATTCAGGGATCTAATGTGTAAATTGAGTATTTAATATATACTGAGTCTATGTGGGCTTCGAGGTCTGTGTGGAGGATACAGTGGTGTATGTCATGGTGAAGCAGGCACGTGGCTTGCTGTTAAACATATGAGTGGAAGCTGGGAAAGCTTGGTTTTATCAGGAGATTTACTGTCCACTGTTAAGTCTAAATTTCTGCAATTCACTGACCTCCTAACAGACTGGGTCGATGTCGTGTCAGTAGAGGACCTTCATCGCACTGTGCACATGCATGAAGGGCCTGATGAAGATTTTTTGATAAAGGAATTTGATGGGTTTTAAGTGAAAAGCTAAAGCTTGTTTATCTCTAGTGGGGAAAATGGTCACTCCGTGGCTCAGATCATCCTCTCACCCACACAAAAGCAATTGTTTAAACAATTTGTTCAAAAGAGAAGTATATTTTTGCATTCTGAGCCTCATATATCACTGTCTAAACTTCTTGAGGATGGGTGGAGAGATCTGGGTCCATGGCAGTGCATGTGCACCTCCTTGAATGATTGGCGGGATCATGGAGGAGGTGTGGAAAAAAAAGGGTAAAAACTTCTGAAGTGTTCTGCATCTAATACACAGCTGTGGTTTTTGTTTTCCCAATTGACATGAACACACACACAAACCAGAGCTGTGTAAGGGTTTCAGTTCCTCCTGAGGATCTGGCTGCAGTCCCAGAGTGCTGATATGCAAAGTGCAAATAAAGTTGGGGATGATAGATGATATGCGCCCAACCTGTAGTAGTTAATCCTAAAAGGAACTATCAACTGAAAAAAGCCGATCAAGCGCGTCACTATTGAGGGCATCACATCAGTGTAAATATTTGGACTGACTCCAAATATGCATATTCCTGTGTGTTTGATTTTGAATGATATGGTCCCACAGGAATCTTTCTGACATCCACAGGGAAACACATTGCACATCACACATTAGTGGCACGAGGAAATGCTTTTGCAGACAAAGTAGCAAAAAAAAAAAATAAAAATAAGAAAGAAATGATCCAATGTTTTCTCTTTTTCAGGAATCCTGTGTTCCGGAGCTCAACACTCTCACACTCTCACACACAGAATTAACCTTGCAGGCCTCAGAGGCAGAGTGTTCTGCTTGGCGCAATGCAGGCTGTGTTTTCAAGGACGGAATGTGGCAAGCTTCTAGATGGTAGGCCTTGCCTACCCTCTGCTTATTTTCCCATCTCATATGCGCCCAGCACAGTGCAGCTCAAGGCACTTAAAGGCATTAACACCAGGGGCACATCCTCCACCCAATGAGCCATTTGAACATTTGCAGATGGATTTCATTGAACTCAACCAGTGCGAGGGGATATGTTTTCTAAATGGGTTGAGTGCTTCCCTAACAGCAAACAAGATGCTCAGGCAGTGGCCAAAGTTTTGATTCAGCACATTATTCCTCGTTGGGGTATTCCTCGATGCATTGGGAGTGACAGTGGACCAGCTAGAAGAGAAATTGGGCATTGATGTGAAATTACACTGTGCATATCATCCACAGAGTGCAGGAGCAGTCGAGAGAGAGAATGCAACAATCAAAAGCAAGCTTCAGAAATGTTGCGTGGAAACAGAGCTCAATTGGGTGCAGGCATTACCACTGGTATATGCGCATGTGAACCAGAGCCAAAACTGGTCTAACACCTTTTGAAATTTTATTTGGCAGGCCACCAAGATGGGGTTTGGATCCACCAGACCACGAGGACGACGTGGGACTCTTGGAAGACCTTATGTTGTCCTATTGCAAGAAATTACTAACAAATTTGCATTCTGTTCACTCACAGGCAGCAGCAGCCTTGCCTAAACCATTGGAGGGGAAGTTACACTCCTTGAAACAGGAGACTGGGTGGTGAACAGCGGTAGTTGGGGTCCTTCCAAGTCCTGCTCACTACTGAAACTGCGGTGAAGGTCGAGGGACGCGCACCCTGGATCCACGTGACGCACTGCAAAAAGGTACCAACCCTACAGAGGGATGACAGTGACGTCGTGAAGCAAGAATAAATGTTTTCCAACTTTTAATCTTTATCTTTTGGTTGATGTTGTTGGCACCAGCATTGACTGGGTCATTTCAAGGTTCAAGCTATCCCAGCAATGCCATGCGATCAGGTATAAATCTTGGGCATCAAAAGGCTAAATATGCTGTTACTACAGCCACAAATTCATCATGTCATGTGTGTATGGGTGCTTGGGAGTTCCCATTATTATGCCGTTTCATTACAATGCTTCCACTTGTGCCAAATAAATGAAAAAAATGCATCCAGATCCATTAAAGATAGAATGCTCACTGCAGGGGAAAAAAAGTAAAATGTGTATGGATGAAGACATCCTAGATCAGTCAATAAAGGGGGGCTTTATGTGTCCTCTGCTGGATGAGATGCCTCTTGAAATGCCCCCGCCAATCTATGCTTCATTGGATGGGGAGTGAATCATTACATTAAACTCACTTTTCATTTATTAATGCTGATTTGACTGAAGTTGATTTTATGATTTTATAAGTTTAAGTAATCATTTGATTTAATCATTTGATATGTAATCATTCAGTATGTTTTTTTTAGTGCATGGGTTATGATGCCTAGACTGATAGATTAGCTTGTCTATGGTTGATGGTCATCTTTTGCATTTTCTTTTAGCAATATTATGATTAAAGTTAACATGCATTGATGTTTTTAAAGCATAAAAAAGGGTGGAATGTGATGGAAAAATGCAAATTAACACTAATGAGTAATGATTAATGATAACTAATGATTTATTTTAATGATACAACATATTCATGGAGTAATGGTTTTGATTAATCTTGATTAATTCTTACTAAATTATGTAGGCCTTAGTGCTTGAAGGGTTCTAATGGTGTTCTTGTGTGTGGAAGAGAAACAGAAAATGATGCCCTCCCAAGAAGAGCCCAGGAACAGACTCGAGTATTTGGCCAAGTGTGAGCCTTAGCTGCAGGGCTGAGGTGTGCCTGAATGGGTTATGTCTGTTTAACTAAAACATAACTTCTGAACTCAATGTAACTCCTTTCTGCTCTCAGCTTCTTCTTTACATCGATATAAATACATAACTGTTTCCTGAGAAAAATATGGGTCAGAAGTTGGGTATTCTCCCTGTGTCTGCGTGGGTTTCCCCCGGGTGCTCCAGTTTCCTCCCATGCTCCAAAAACACATGTTGGTAGGTGGATTGGAGACTCAAAAGTGTCCATAGGTTTGAGTGTATGAGTGAATGTGTGAGTGTGTGTCACCCTGTGAAGGACTGGCTGACTGACTGAAGGGTGCATTAACGGTTCCAGTGGGACCTGCTGTACAAGGCTAAAATTTCCAGCTGAAGATTTAAAGATGCTGACCAATGCCTGCAATGTATTTTCTGTTAGATTAAACGTGTTAGTAAATAACTATTTTTATTGTGTGATTATTAACAGAGGTGTGGCTTCGCTTTGAAGGTACATTTTACCTCTTTCAAGATGAAGAAGGGAACTGTTCTGCAGCCACAGTGTTTTGTAAAAAAAAAGGGCTACAACATCAGACTCTCTGTCTTAACCACGAGGAACAAGGTATGGGTTCACTCTTATGAACACCACATCATCAACAACATCATCACACTGACTCTGAGGAAGACCACAATGTCCACAAAAAATCTGTCTGGCTTAATGTCTCAGGAGACAACACTGACCACAGCATCACTGCAGAGAAACTAAAGAGACACTTTAGATACACTATATTACTAAAAGTATTCACTCACCCATCCAAAACACTGAATTCAGGTGTTCCACTGATCACTATTGTTGACACAGGTGTATAAACCAAATCCCTTGGTGTGCAGGCTGCTTCTACAAACATTTCTGAAAGAATGCTTCACTCTTAGGAGCTCAGTGAATTCCAGAGTGATACCATGAGAGAATGCCACCTGTGCAACACTTCCAGTCATAACATTTCCTCATTACTGAATATTCTACAGTCCATTTTCATTGGTGTTTTAACAAAGTGGAAGCAACTGGGAACGACAGCAACTCAGCCACAAAGTGGTAGGCAATGTAAAGTGACAGAGCGGGGTCAGTGCATGCTGAGGTGCATAGTGCTCAAAGGTTGCCAACTTTCTGCAAAGTCAATCGCTGCAGACATCCAAACATCATGTGCCCTTCAGATTCACTCAAGAACAGTGCGTAGAAAGCTTCATGGATATGGTTCCTATGGTCTGAAATGTCCTGGACACCGAATCACGCTTCTCTGCCTGACAATCCAATAGACAAGTCTGGATTTGGCAGTGGCCAGGAGAACTATATTTATCTGACTTCATTGTACCTTGCATAAAGTTTGGTGAAGGGGGGATTATGGAAGACGAGCAAATACTTTTGGCAATATACTGTTTATTAAGGAGACATTACTGAGACCATAAAGAGACTATACAAAGATATTAAAGAGACACTACTGAGACCGTAAAGAGACTATACATATATATTAAAGAGACACTACTGAGACTGTAAAGAAACACTACTGAGATATTAAAGAGACACCATATAGACAGTAAAAAGACACTACAGAGATATTAGAGACTACTGAGATAGTAAAGGGACAATACAGATATATAAAAAAGACACTACTGAGACAATAAAGAGACACTACTGAGACAGTAAAGAGAAATTACAGAACTATTAAAGACACTATTGAGACAGTAAAAAGACACTACAGAGATATTAAAGAGACTATTGAGACAGAAAAGAGACAATACAGAAATATTAAAGAGTCACTACTGGTACAGTAAAAAGAGAATACAGAAATATTAAAGAGACTATTAAGACAGTAAAGAGACACTACAGAGATATTAAAAATAATATTGAGACAGTAAAGAGACAATACAAAGATATTATGAGACAC
Organism: Hoplias malabaricus; assembly: GCF_029633855.1. NCBI lineage: Eukaryota > Metazoa > Chordata > Actinopteri > Characiformes > Erythrinidae > Hoplias > Hoplias malabaricus. The sequence continues at coordinate 17,428,251 of NC_089801.1, forward strand.
TACTGAGACCATAAAGAGACTTTACAGAGGTAGTAAAGAGACTCTACTGAGACAGTAAAGAGACAATACAGAGATATTAAAGAGGCTCTACTGAGACAGTATAGAGACAATGCAGATATATTAAAGAGACACCACTGAGACAGCAAAGAGACACTACAGACATTTTAAAGAGACTATTGAGACAGTAAAGAGACACTAAAGAGATATTAAACAGACACTATTGAGACAGTAAAAAGACACTACAGAGATGTTAAAGAGACTCTACATAGTTATTATGTTAATTGTCTTGATTTTTTCCTGTGCAGATATATGATTATACTAATGTACTGTTTACACAGAGTATATTATTTTTAACTGAAAATAGTAGGACTTTTATTATTACAGTATGTGTGTGTGTTTATGTGTGTGTTACAGGATTGGTTAATGGATCAAGCTAAAAAGAGGAAGCTACTTGTTGGGCAGGTAAACTCTAAAAGCAATGAACCTTTTGATAAAAACATAAGTCTAACAGAGTACAACAGAATACAACAGAACACAGCAGAACACAACTCTCTGTAAAGTGCTTAACCGGGCCGTGTCTCTGACCCGTGTCCACTCTGCAGGACGACTGCTCCAGGCCGTGTGCAGTGGTCAGTGCTGTCAACTCCAGTGTGGATGTTTCTAAAGAGGAGCATGGCTGGGTGTGTTACAGTGATTCCAGGGTCAGCTGCCATGTTGGACCACCTGGAGTCGCAAGTCCCGTACGAATACCAGGACGACGAGGACCACAAGGAACACAAGGACCATGAGGACCACCAGGGAAACCAGGACCACAAGGACCACAAGGACTACCAGAGATACCTGTTCTACCTGGAGGATCAATGACTCCTGCCCCTCAGTAACCCTCAAGAACCCTCAGTAACTCAGACACTCTGAATAAAATTTAATCTTGTGAAATGAAAAAAATATTTAATGCCCGACATAAACTTTCCAACACCATGAAGAGAAGAACAATGAGGGTGTGAGTTCAACATAGATGTCCTCCCCTGCGATGTGGCAGTTATACGATTCTACAAAAGAACATGCCGTTACAAAATATTGCATGCAGCACTAAGCCTACAAATGTTTTAGGAAAATCATATAAAGAAACACCTTTTTACAGATCTGTATTGAGTCAAACTGTAATCATATACAAAACGAATAAAGCAATTACCTGTTTTCCTCGCTGAATGTTCGGATTATGGTGGACACTGTGAATCTACTCAGGTTGGACTGAATTTGAAGTCCTGCTTCCCTCATAGTCAATCCATGGACAAGAACGTGGTCAATGATGGTTGTCCGTATTTCATCTGAAATTATCATTCCTTGTCTTGTCCCTCCTCTTCTTCCAACTCTTCCACCTCTTCCCCTTACTCTGCCTCTCTGTTTCTATCCATAGTGAAACGTCTACGACCGGGACCCTTGTACTGGCTTATACTGGTTTCTTCACATCATTTGTCACATGTGTGATCAGTTTAGAGTGGCTGTGTTTACGTTGTTACACCGGTGCTTTGTTTGAGTTTCACTTTTGCTACCTGTGCTTACCATTATGCAACCCACGTGCATCACAGTGAAAAATGTGTTTTAGTGGGTGAAAATATGTTTGCAAATTGTGTCTTAATAGGTGAAACGTGTTTATGGTTCTGACAAAAGGATGAACCTGTTGTGACTCACTAGGTGAAATGTGCTTGTGGTTCGACCTAATGGGTGACAATTTCAATAAATGGGTTTAGGACACTGAGAATTTGATTCAGAAACAGAGTTTTGTGTTTTAGCAACTGAGAAAAACTGTAATATAGACTCTGATTCAGTTTTAGATTCACTTTCTGATTCAAATTAAATCAGATACAGATTCAGGTCAGTGATTTGGTGCTAAATTCATCTTTGTTTTTAAGGTGGAGATTCTTCAGGTCGCGAGTCTGTCCTTTTCAAGCAGTTTTGCAAGAGCTGGAGTTGAACACACACACACACACACACACACACACACACACACACACAATGCAGACATAAATGTTTTTTTCATAAACAAGGGACCAAAAATATTTTGCTGTGTTTCTCATATTCAGGACCATGTTTATCTGTACATTAATAACAATAAAATACCAGTGTGTCTCACGCCACAGGTGAACCTCAGCTTTCACTGATGAGGACTGTTTGAAGCATTAGTTGTAACCAATGATAAGCCACTTCTCCACAGTCACTCAAAGTTGAATCCCATGAACTCACAATTGGCAAGCATATATGAACCAAGCAGGACAAATTGTGAACCATTCTGATAATACAGTGACGCAGAAGTGGAAGGTCAGCATCGTGGAAGAGAGGTGAGGATGCGTGGAGGAAGGGGAATGGGACAAACCAGGGGAAGAGGAAGAAGAGGCCCAGTACATAGGCAGGTTCCTGATGAAATTAGGGCTGCAATTGTGGACCATGTAGTCAATCATGGCCTCACAATGGCTGAGGCTGGGCCAAGGGTGCAACCAAATGTTGGAAGATCCACTGTAAATTCAATTGTTCAAACATTTTGTTGGGAGAACAGGTGTGTGTACTGGACAGTAACTCAGCACTAAACAATTTGCACTGCTCTACTGTGTCATACATGAAGCTTACAGTGAGACAAGAACTTTTTACATTTTACATTTAGACTTACAGCTTTATTGCAGCACAGATTTACTATATTGTAGTGTAAAGTAGTGTTACAGTAAAGATTTGCCATATTTAGAGTATGGTACTGTACTGCAACATTTTACAAGCAGTAAGCACTGTTATTGTACACTACAGTAATACGGGTTAAAGCAATATATCTCATGTTTACTGTACGTTACTGTAACTTTACTCTGCACCACATAGGATTGCAAAACAACTTCGCAGAAGTGGAAGAGGGCCCCTTTTTACTTCACAGCAAGAGGAAGCCATTTGTGCAATGGTGATAGCAAACAATCCAGAGGGTGGATTCACCACTCGAGGAGATACTTTCCTTGCTGCATTGCCAGAGATGATATTCACTGTGGGGCGGCACGGTGGTGCAGCAGGTAGTGTCACAGTCACACAGCTCCAGGGACCTGGAGGTTGTGGGTTCGATTCCCGCTCTGGGTGACTGTCTGTGAGGAGTTGGTGTGCTCTCCCTCTATCCACGTGAGTTTCCTCTGGGTGCTCCGGTTTCCTCCCACAGTCCAAAAACACACGTTGGTAGGTGGATTGGCGACTCAAAAGTGTCCGTGAATGTGTGTGTGTGTGTGTCTGTGTGTGTGTTGCCCTGTGAAGGACTGGCGCCTCCTCCAGGGTGTATTCCTGCCTTGCGCCCAATGATTCCAGGTAGACTCTGGACCCACTGGGACCCTGAATTGGATAAGTGGTTACAGATAGTGAATGAATGAATGAGGATATTCACTGTGGTGTCGATGCAAACATGTGGCCAGACAGACAGGAACGTATGGATGTGTAAGAATGATTTACAGTACTTTTATGTTCCTATTCAGTTCCAATATGTACTTCAATATTGTTTACAGTTGTTCACAACTCTATCCAAAGACTGTTCTTATTGTTGTTGTAAATAAAATTTTGCTTTTTCACAATGCTGTGAATAAATTAGAATTTCAAAGAGCATATGGAGTAAAAATGTGAGATATACATATTGTCTTGTACTCATTTATCTCACTAAATACAATAATGTGTAACTTAACTGTAACTGTAGACTTCAAATGGGTGTGTGCTAATAGTGTATAGTGCTGTCTTGCGCATTTTCCAGTAGTGTCACCATAATCTGAGTTTTTTGCACTGGAAAACACTTACAGAGTGAAGTGTCATAATAAAAACATGACAAAGCCATTTGACCACATCTTGTTCATAAACAATGGTGTCAGGAGTTTTTATTTTGATGACACAGACACTTTCATTGATATGAATACTTGCTTTTGAGGAATGAACTATTCATTTTGAGCAAGTGACATGCTTTTTCAGGTTATCAACTAGTTTTTGAAATTTGTACTAATTGTTTTGAGAAATTCACTTAATGTTGTGCAAATGTTAATAGTGATGTGAGAAATGCACCAAAGCAATTGAGAAAAACTGTAAAAAGCAGCTTCAGCAGAACCGAATCCTCTACTAGGAGACTCAGTGCGGATCCCAGAGTAAACTACAGTGTTATTCGGCCCTGACCCGTCAGTACAGAGCAGCAGATTACCTGACCACGCTGACTGACCCCAAACTGAGATCCACCCTGACCAAATACAGACTCAGAGAGCCATAGAGATGGGCAGACACAGGAAGACCTGGCTGCCCAGAGAGCGGAGAGTGTGTCAGCATTGTCCTCTGAACAGACCTGAGACAGAGCTGCACTTCCTCACTGAGTGCACTAAATACAACCAGATCAGAGCAGAGTTCTTCACCAAAATCTCCCTCAGAATCCCAGCCTTTACACACCTCCCCGACTCTGAGAAGCTGCCCCTCGGGGGGAATAAAGAGTGCTGCCCCCTGGCAGCGCAGTACGTCCACGCCTCCAATGCTCTGAGGGACAGTGAGTGACCCCCGCCCCGACACCACACACCTGTTTATTTAGTACGGTTATTACTGTGTGTAATAATGTGTCTGTTGTTATTAGTATCTGGTTCTTACCTGTTACATTTACAGTGTATTTACTTTAAATTTTCTTTTGTGTTCCACTGACATTGAACAGAGCTTTGGCAAAACAAGTGTCAATATTTGTCATGCCAATAACGCACATTCTGAATTGAAAAACTGAATTGAGAGAGAGAGAGAGAGAGAGAGAGAGAGAGAGAGAGAGAGAGAGAGAGAGAGAGAGAGAGAGAGAGTCTGGTGAGTGGGATTTAAAGATTGAGAATGATTGAGAGAAGATTAACAGCTTTATGAATCTAATTTTCTACATAAGAATAAGTCTTTGCACAGTGCTGTATTTATAAACATTCTGTTGTTGGAGTGAAATTAAATGACGTTGATTACATTAAAGCAGAATAAATCCAGTTTTGAGTCTGAGAAACTGGCCTGAGACTGAACAGAGTCTGATTAAATCTCATTTCCACAGCCTCAGCAGATTCAGGCATTTATTCACTGGGTGTTTGACCAGTGCAGTGTCCACTCAGCACAAACGACACAAACGACACCGACAGTTAAGGGTCTGTGGTTAAGGAACTCCACCTCAGTAAAATAAACACAAACATGGGTGAGTTACGGCTCCGGAGCCAACACAGCTCTGAGGAAAAGGGAAGAGAAACTGATTACCCCTCAGGGGCACGTCATAACTCTTCAATAAACAGTCAGCATCATTTTTATTCGGGCATAAAATCTGGAGCCAGCCTTTGCATCTCAGAGCGGGTATCAGCTGCAGGAGGATGAAGGAATGCTCCAACAGCTACAGGAGGATGGAGATGGACGCAGGAGTCCAGAAGTCATTGAAAGGTTTGGAGAATTAGCTTCACGCTGAACTCTCATTTTTCTGAGCAGTTTTTGTTGAATTAAACTTAGACAAATACTTGTTTAAAGAAGTTTATGCTAAAATTAACACACAATGTTTTGTTTAAACTCTTCTTTTTAAAGAATAAAGTGTGTATTCTGTAACATTTTAAAATAACAGACCACACCTGGGGCGTTTAAATTGAGATCTGGAGGAGAACAAAATTGTCTTCATCAGTAATAAATACCTCTATGATATGTTTTTTTTTTTCAGATTGTATCCATGGCAACCGCAGCCTTGTGGTCCAGGTGTCACTCGGACTGGTGGTCTTCATCCTGTTTGTGATGGTGTTTGTCGTATGTGAGTGTTGTATCTGTGTTACCTTTGTGTCTGTGTGTACGGAGCCAAGACTGATGATGTGTTCCCCTGTGTGTGTGTGTGTGTGTGTGTGTGTGTGTGTGTGTGTGTGTGTGTGTGTGTGTGTGTGTGTGGTGTTCCAGTTGGTTTCCAGGAGAGGAAATTCGCAGAGTTGGAGCGCTCCGTGTTGAGTCACAATTCTTCCCTGAACTCTGTGAATTCTGAGCTGAAAAACAACCTGAAAGGCTCAGGTACTAAATCTTTTTTTTTTTTTTTTTTTGTACTGTAACGTGACCTCGGGTGTGAGAAGGGTGCAGTGTTATTATTTATTATTATTAATATTAATATCATCTCCTACCATCACTGTGTCCTAAAGTTTGGGGGCACCTCCTCGTCCAGTTTTCTGCTGAAAAATGATCACAGAATCGAACATCTGTGGTTTGGGACTGTGTTCTCTTTTCACATTACCTTCCTTTTATGAGGTCAAACACAGAATGGTCACCAGTTTAGCTTCGAAGCTTTTAAGAGAGGACTGTTAGAGTTTAGTTTTTATTTGTTGTTGTTGTTGTGAGAATGTGTTTGTTTCTTGTTTTAAAGTGTTGTGGTTTGAAGGTGCTGAGGTACAGAAGAATGTATCTATGTGGTTTAATATGTGTGTGTGTGTGTGTGTGTGTGTGTGTGTGTGTGTGTGTGTACTGAAGGTGCTGAGGTGCAGAAGGTGATGGCAGAAATGAAGGTGTCCGTGTCCAGTCTGAGTTCGTATGTGGACATGTTCACTTCCAGAATCCAGACTCAGTTCACCTCTGGTGGGTTCAGCTTTAGTCAAGGGTGTGAGGGTGAGGGTGTGAGGGAGAGGGTGGGTGGGTGAGGGTGAGGGTGGGGGGGTGAGGGTGAGAGTGGGGGGGGTGAGAGTGAGGATGGGGGGGTGAGGGTGATGGTGGGGATGAGGGTGGGGGGGGGGGCGCGGTTGGTGTTTGGACACAAACAATGTCACATTTTATTAATATATTTTATATAAAATGTTTACGCCCTTTTATTTCAGAAAGGAACGGGAAAGTGACAGGTCTGAATACACCAGCGAGTAAAGGGGAGGGGCCTATCTTTTAGGCTGTGTACAGAATATGGCCACCATCTTGAAATCTGCCATATTGGATCAAGGGCAAGTTTTTCCAATAGGAAGGTGGCATGTATCATATCAGAGATAAACAGATTTGTCTCAGAAATTGATCACCACAATTAAATTTTCAATAACTCTTGTGGTTCAAAAGTTATCAACACAGAAATTTCAGAACTTTTGTTGTTCGTTGTTGACTCGAGCACTCAGCGCCGTCTTCAGTCAGAATGGATGGGGACAATGTTTCCTGTAGCACTGTCAGTTAACACTGAGCATATAGGTTCTGGTTGAGATGGTTACGAGCCTGTAATGAGGTTATAATGAGCCTGTAATGAGGCTATAATGACCCTGTAATGAGACTGTAACAAGCATGTAATGAGGTTGTGACGAGCCTGTAATGAGACTATAATGAGCCTGTAATGAGGCTGTAACAAGACTGTTCTGAGACTGTAACAAGCCTGTAATGACACTGCAACAAACCTGTAATGAGATTGTAACAAGCCTGTAATGAGGCTTTAATGAGTTTGTAATGAGGTTGTAATGAGCCTGTAATGAGCCTGTAACAAGCCAGTAATGAAGCTATAATGAGCCTGTAATGAGACTGTAACGAGCCTCTAATGAGACTGTAACAAGCCTGTAACAAACTGTAGTTAATTGCAGTATTGTGAAGAAGATGCTGAAAAAGAGCTCTACAACAACACCATTTTTTCATTGCAAAATAATCAGGTTTATTACAATGAAAAGAACAGCATCTTAACAACCCAAATGGACAGCTTGCTGAGAAGTTAACCAATGCCTTCTGACATGCTAACTTGCAGGATTAGTTTATATAGGTTGGTCAGTGTCAACATATGGTGAATACTATGGCTTTTGTTTACTTAATTTCCTGTTCTGGTAAAAAGAGATAACTTGTAAGGATTTCCTGTCTTGTTACGTCTAGGAAAGCTTACGCAACATCCCATTCACACAGAGACAAAACTCCTGTATAGGCAAAAATTTAAGAACAATGGGTCATCCTATGTACTTTCTCAATCCACATGCATTTGGATTAAGGACTTTTTTAACAAACGGCACCCAGTCTGTTAGATTAGGCCGCCATCAGTCCTCCAGGGTAATACTCAGCACTGGAGCTCCACAATAAAGCTGACAATAAAGGCTATCTATCTATCTATCTATCTATCTATCTATCTATCTATCTATCTATCTATCTATCTATCTATCCTGCACCCACTTAATAACATATGCCTATGTAGACATTAAATTCTACTTCATTTTAATATACTTCAAAACAACAAATGTTTAAAATTTCTGTGTTGATAGCCTTTGAATCACAAAAGCTATTTCAAATCTGATTGCTGCAATCAGAGACAATTCTGTTCTTCTCTGACATACCACATGACCATCTTCCCATTGGAAAACCTTGCCCTTGAGCCAATATGGCAGCTTTCAAGAACCTAAATATAGGCCCCTCCCACGCTTGGGTATTCAGGTCTGTCATTTTCCCCTTTCCTTTCTGAAATAAAAGGCTGAGACTTTGGACTCCCTCTGTATATTATATATATATTTGTTATTATTCTCTGCTAATATCAGTGTTAAATGTCTAGGAAAATGTCTGATTCATATTTATTTGAGTGAAATATTGAGAAAGAGTGTCCAGAGAGTGCTGTATTTTCCTGGATGTGTGACTGTGTCTGTTATGGACAGAACCCCAAATGAAGAAACTCTCTGAGCTCCAGACATTAATCAACAGCCTGGGCTCTTCTCTCGGATCCGTTAACTCTCAGATACAGAGCAAACTGGAGAGCACAGGTCAGAGCTCCTCTCTTCACCACCAGGGCGACCCAGGGGCAACCTCTCGCTGCTCATCTGCTAAATTTACAGCAGAGAAAACGTTCTAATATTGCGTTCAAAGTGAAATCTATGTTGATTTTGGAATGAAACCAATCAGCATTTTCAATTATGTACCGCAACACTGGGTCATATATGTACCTTAAAATAACAGCTACAAAATCAGCTGCTCCGGGCTCAGCACTCCAGAAACTACACTATGTAGCTTTTGGGGGAGGGCAGGATACAACCCTGTTCTCTCTCGACCTTGATTTCAGGACAGTGCTGTAAAGGTGAATTACACTCTGTGACTGTAGGGGGAGCCCTGGAGCTAAATATCACCTAGTGTTTCTTTAAACAGAGACCTAAAGGAATCATTTTATGAATCTATGAAAATGTAGATACTTTTAAACATCTATTAAAATTTAGAACTCTTTTACATTTTATAAAAATTATATAAAAATCTACTGTAATTAAATGTACAGTTTTTAGCTGCCGCTCTGAATCACTTCTGAGTCGTTTGAGAGAATCAGAATTACAAAAACTATTCATTTCAAAAATATAAAATGTTATATTTCAATATGTTTTAATGATTTTATTTAACGTTTGCTTGTTGGTTTTTCTTCAGACGGTCAGTTCTCGGAGATGAAGAGTTTCCTGGACACTTTAAACTCCTCCTTGTCTGAGATTACAGTCAAACTCCAGGACACAGGTAAACAATCAGAGAGAGACCAACCTCCCAACTCCATCTGTGTCACTCTTCTTTATGCTCAGAGACAATGTAGGCTTTATTTTTATTCTTAATTTAGTAAAATAACCTTCCTCTTCGTGTAGTTAATTTTTATGACAGTGATGCTGTGGATTACAGAACTGTTTTGGTTTGTATTATCACTACATTTTTCATGTTACTATCTAATTACACATGTATTACTTTAGTTTTATAACTGATCACAGTTAAAGCTGTTGGTTCTGAATATTCAGGGTTTGTTTTTAATGCTTTTTGGGAACAGTCCCTCGTCACGACTCGAACTTCAGAGAAATAAAAGACTCTCTGACGGATCTCAAGTCATCCCTGGTTTCATTTGACTCTAAACAACAGAAACAAGCACAGGATTCAGGTGAGACTCACTCACTCATTCACTCACTCACTCACTCTTTCACTTACTCAGTCACTCATTCAACCACTCACTTATTCACCCACTCACTCACTCTTTCATTCACCCACTCACTCATTCACACACTTACTCATTCATTCAATCACTTACTCATTCACACACTCACTCATTTGTGCACTCACCCACTCACTTATTCACACACTTACTCATTCACCCACTCACTCATTCACACATACACTCAATCATGCACTCACCCACTCACTTATTCACATGCTTACTCATTCACACACTCACTCACTCATTCACCTACTCACTCACCCACTCACTCACTCTTTCATTCACCCACTCACTCATTCACACACTTACTCATTCATTCAATCACTTACTCATTCACACAATCACTCATTTATGCACTCACCCACTCACTTATTCACACACTTACTCATTCACCCACTCACTCATTCACACATACACTCAATCATGCACTCACCCACTCACTTATTCACACGCTTACTCATTCACACACTCACTCACTCACTCATTCACTCACTCACTCATTCACACACCCACTCACTCAATCACTCATTCACTCAGTCACCCACTCACTCACTCACTCATTCGCCCACTCACTCACTCATTCAACCACTCACTTATTCACCCACTCACTCACTCATTCATTCACCCACTCACTCATTCACACACTCACTCATTCATGCACTCACCCACTCACTTACTCATTCACCCACTCACTCATTCACACATACACTCAATCATGCACTCACCCACTCACTTATTCACACGCTTACTCATTCACACACTCACTCACTCATTCACCTACTCACTCACCCACTCACTCACTCTTTCATTCACCCACTCACTCATTCACACACTTACTCATTCATTCAATCACTTACTCATTCACACAATCACTCATTTGTGCACTCACCCACTCACTTATTCACACATTTACTCATTCACCCACTCACTCATTCACACATACACTCAATCATGCACTCACCCACTCACTTATTCACACGCTTACTCATTCACACACTGACTCACTCACTCATTCACTCACTCACTCATTCACACACCCACTCACTCAATCACTCATTCACTCAGTCACCCACTCACTCACTCACTCATTCGCCCACTCACTCACTCATTCAACCACTCACTTATTCACCCACTCACTCACTCACTCATTCATTCACCCACTCACTCATTCACACACTCACTCATTCATGCACTCACCCACTCACTTATTCACACACTTACTCATTCATTTACTCACTCATTCACCCGCTCACTCATTCACCAACTCACTCATTCACACATACACTCACTCATGGACTCACCAAATCATTCATTCACCCACTCACTCATTCACATACTCACTTATTCACCCACTCACTCATTCACACACTCACTCATTCATGCACTCACCCACTCACTTACTCATTCACACACACTCACTCATTCATGCACTCACACACTCACTTATTCACACACTTACTCATTCATTTACTCACTCATTCACCCGCTCACTCATTCACCAACTCACTCATTCACACATACACTCACTCATGGACTCACCAACTCATTCATTCACCCACTCACTCATTCACACACTCACTTATTCACCCACTCACTCATTCGCACACTCACATATTCACCCACTCACTCATTCACACACTCACACATTCACCCACACACTTATTCACTCATGCACCCCCTCACCTGTGCACTCACTCACTCAATTACCCACTTGATACCTCACTCACTCACTCACTCACTCATTTACCCACTCGTTCACTCACTCACTCACTCACTCACTCTGTTTATATATCAAAAGGCATTTCCTCTTCCCCTGTGTGTGAAGTGTTTATTTGTGTCCTCAGAGGAGCGGGTGATGGCAGCACTCAGTGAAATAAAAATGAAGGTGGCTGACAGTGATAAAGCAGCAGGTATGATGCTAACGCTAACAGGGCTCTTCTTCACTTTACACTGACACCTAGTGTCCTGGATGTGTCAGGGATTCTGTACTGACCCCTACATTAAAAGTCTCTCTGGAAAACATCTGAAAACTGTAGATAAGCAGGACACAGCTGATTATAGATCAACAAACACTCACTACACTCTCTCTGTGGTAGCAGCCTCAAGGGAACATTTACTGTACCTTTAATTAGGGAATATAATGGTTCCTTATTCTAGATTTAACGGTAGAGTTGTGTTGATGTTGTATGCCCCACTTCGTCTTCACTTCTATTCTCCACAGTTGTGTGGGTGAATGTGTGAGTGTGTGTCACCCTGTGAAGGACTGGTGCCCCCTCTAAGGTGTGTTCTGGGTAGGCTCCGGACCCACCGGAGTTTCTTAATATCCTTGTGTATGAATGTATTATTGATCATGTTTTCCTTTTATCTCATGTCTCAGAGTCTCAGAACCTGACTCTGAGTGAGGTGCTGAAGCTGTCGACTTCTCTGCAGACTCTGTCCTCCAGACTCCAGAGCGCAGGTGAGGATGAGGATGTGGATGAGGATGATGGTCTGTTGTTTATTTGGTTCGTGTGACTTTGAGCTCCTCTGCTTTTTCTCCTCAGACGAGCAGGTGAAGACAGCTCTGGGAGAGGTGAAGGGGAAGCTGGAAGGCAGTAGTAAAACAGCAGGTGAGGAACCGAGTGGCATGTGTTTACTGTAATAAAGTTTTAAGACGCTCTGGGGACTTCTCCACACTTCACACACACTCTCCACCAACACAACTCTGTGTAAAACACACTGAAGCTGAGGGACAGGAATGAAGGGGCTTCTACACTCTCTCCTGGTGTGGGGAACTTGTTAAAGACAGGGACAAGCAACACATTCTGGGTCAGAACCCCGTCGTTAAAGCACTGATCTGATCTGTCGTGCTCAGACTGAATATCAGAAATCTGTTTACACCAACTACATCTCCAAACAGCCACAGTCTGGGCTCCGTCACACTCTGTAAACATCCTGCCACTCACACAGTCATTCTGATAAGGTGTAATACACTACAGGAAGTGTAGGAGGTGCTAAAGCATGTTTTTTTTTTACTTTAAAACCTCTGTATAATGCTATGCAATGTTCCTACAACCCACACAGTCATTGTGACAGAGAGTAATACACTACAGAAGTCAGATTATTCATTCATTCATTATTAATCTGTTATTAATATTTGTTTCCTTTTATTTCCTGTGTCTCAGAGTCTCAGGAAAAGATTCTGTCTGAGGTGTTGAAGCTGTCGTCTTCTCTGCAGTCTCTGTCCTCCAAACTCCAGAGCACAGGTGAAGATGATGATGATGATGGTTGTTGTTGTTGTTGTTGTTGTTGTCGTTGTGTGGTTCATTTATTTATTTTTCTGTTGTGTCTCAGAAGAGAGAGTGATTTCTGCTCTGACGGCACTGAAAGCTAAAGACGGGAGCAGCAGTGGAACAGCAGGTGACTAACTCCGTCGTTAAAGGAGCGGTCAGTCACTTTTACACAAAACCAGTGGAAAACAATGTTTGTAAAAGTGATAATTTATCATTTTTACACATTTTCTAAAAGGTATAACTGACGTGGAGAAGAATTAAATTTCTTTACACTTCCCCACAAGAGGGCGCTCTGTTTAATACAGGTTTAAACTGAATTTATACTTCTGCAATGAAACCTACACCGTGGCCTGATGCGCCCCTCTCCAGAAATGTAACTCCGCGTGCCGTGGGCGCAGACCGCAGCCTGTGATTGGTCAGGAGTGGGAGGGAGGTTGTTGAAGTTGAACTGAAGAAGAACAGGAACATGAGCTCCTCTCCTCCACACACAGAGACACAGACAGCAGCACAATCACAGACAGAGACCTCCTCAGACAAGGGGTGGATGTCAGGGACCAATCAAAATGTAGAACACAGGAAAAATATGTCTCCAGGAAAAAAGTAACTCAATGAGAAGCAGAAAAACATGCCGCTTTGTATTAGCTACTTTCCTGGCGCCTCATGTAAACTCTGCTCCATCCCAAACATCGCTCTCCTCCTTACAGAGTGCACTTTAAAGCTTTACAAATATAATTCTACTACACCACTGCTTTATTTACTACAGAGTGTAGAGGAAGATGTTTGAGATTCAGACTCACTAATGTGCTCTGTAAGTGCTGCACTGTTTAAAGTGGAGCAGCAAATAATTCTCTTTATGTTTTATAAATAAATACAGTGTTTCACACACAGTTTCTCATTGGTTTAATTCTGACTGTTCTCTGCTTTCCAGATGTTTCCAGCTGTAAACCCGGATGGACTTCGTTTGGATCCAAATGTTTTTTATTCTCCAAAGATGAACTGAACTGGCACCAGGCTCGAGACTACTGCAAATCCCAGAATGCTTTGCTGCTCAAATTGGAAACTGCTGATGAATGGGTGAAGAACACACACACACACACACACACACACACACACACACACACACACATTCGTTGTGGGAATTTACCCTCACCTTCAGTAATGCCAGGATCACACTACACTACACTCTTAAAAATGATGGTTCTCTAAGGGATCTTTAGTAAAGGAAATGGTTCTATACAGAACCTTGAACACTTGAAGAACCTTGTGTGTGATTAAAAGGTTCTCTGCATCATGAAGGTGTTCTTCAGACTGATGGAGAATGTGCTGTGGATGGTTCTCTATTGCACCAAACATGCAGGGATGCTCTGCTGCAGTGGAGCATACCAAAGTGGAACTACCAAACTGAGGAAATACTCTGGACATGTAACACATTACCTCAGATTCTCTTTGTAGGACACAGTCCACACGTCCTCTCCATAACTGTCCACTATCACTTCTTCTTTTCAGAACAAATCCCCAGCATCACACACAATGATTCAGTTTCTGACCCTCCTCCCGGCAACATCTGAACTAACACAACGACACGAACGGAGAATGGTCCGTGAGAAACCTGTACTGTACCCAGTCTCCCGCCTGAGACATGGCACCAGTTTATAGCTCTGATCGGACAAAGTGAATGTCCTGAAAGACAGAAGCATGGTGCAGTGTGACCCTGGGAACCCTGACCCTGACACTAACCTTGACCCTTTCAGAAACCACTTCAGCGCCTCAGAGATCACCTCTGTGTTTCCATCTGATAAAAACAGTCAAATATACATACATACATACATACAAACATTTTCTTTTCCGCTTCTCCATTTCAGGGTCGTGGTACAGTCAAATATTTGTGAATTAATTATGAATAATGGTGTAAGTCCGAGTTAACGGTGGACTTGTGAAGTGTGTGAAATATATCAGCCTACTTCTGTGTTAACCTTCTCCTCTCCGGCTCTGCTGTGTTCTTCCAGGCCTTTGTGGTTGGAAGACAATATTTAAGAGAATATATGTGGGTCGGACTCACGGATGAAAACACGGGGCAGTGGCGGTGGGCCGATGAGACACCTTACGTCATGAATTCAGAGTAAGAGACTTTACAACTCACACTGCACTCACACTACCTTCACTTTACTGGTGTTCCAGCCTGACCCTCTCAGTGAGGACTGTACACATTAAAGGTGCAATCAACAATTTTCTATCATCAAACATTAGCCAACATTATTCATTAAAGTCGGTTTACTGCTTTTTTATTTCTCTATTTCAGTGTTTCTCAAACTTTTTAGACCAAGTACCAGCCGTTATCAAACCAAAACCTCCAAGTAACACCTATGAGTCTCACCACAGAAACATGTGGCCCCTGGTTCCTCCTCTACTCCAGGGAGTAAAGCAAAGTCTGGCTTGACATTTTGTATGTTTTTGATGCTTTACACAAAATAATTCTAAAATATTAATAAAGAATTATATAAATAAGTTTTTATGAAAAAATAAAAATGAGAAGAGATCAGTTTAATATCAGTTATGTATTTAATCAGCTCCGGGTGAAAACTGCGTGGCTCCAGAAGTAGGTTACAGAGGCTCTCTGTGCTTGTAGCAGTAGGTGAAGGAGGTAGAGCGCTGTGTTAAATAGTGTTTTAGGACTCTAACGATGCGAAGAAGGTCTTTGTTGTTTCTGTCCATTTTACTCTGGATTTAGCCCTTCAGTTCTCCAGAGTATTTCTCAGGATTGATCTTGGCTCATTTTTCTCATTTCTACTTTGCCTTTTTGTAGCAAAGTGCAACGCTAATGCTCTAACTCTCAGTAATCAACTGAAACTGGGCTCCTTACATTTCTCAAATAAAACTGGGTTGTCACACTCTCTGCTGATGAACCACCTCTTGTTGCTTCACGTGCCACCACTCCACAGAGTGGGTCTCCACCATGGAACAGATGTTATTGTTGGAACTCCATTGTGATGCAATGGCAACACAGCTCCAGTATAAAGGAGATAACAGCGCCCCCTGGCTCTGCATGTTCATGTTTTAAAACTTGAAGGAAAATGCATTTGATTGCATTTAGATTTTTCACCAACCTGTCAATCAATTAATTGAGGCAGGGCTTTAGCTCGCGGCAGACCTCAGGAACACAGCACTGGGGAGTTCAGAGCAAGTAATGAGAAACAGAGCAAAAAGAGCAAAAAGTTCTCAGCTGGTTCAAACCGAACCAGTGCCCCACAAAGCAGCTTCACAGAATTAGTATCATTTCACATTTTTCTGTCGATATTTCTTTATTGCGCAGAACATCTGTGAATATTTTGGATGGAAACCTAGCGACCGTGACTGAGTCCAGGAGAAAGTCTGGTCTAGAGTCGCAGATGTTTAATACACTTTCAGAAGAACTGTCTCTATGGGGGACCATCACTGGAACATAGACTGCACCTTTAATTAGGAACAGAACTGTACCTTACTCTATATTAACTGTGGATGTCCACAGTTGTATAATGAAAGACTACAGAGATCCCCCTCTTCTTCTGGAGAAGAGAATGTAATGAACCTTTAGGGAACACAACTAGACTCTAACACCATGGCTGTGCTTTTAAAGATACACTGTTTGTAGCTTTATGTAGCAGTAATGTTCCTGTAGAGTACCTTTAATCTGAGAGTGTAGATGTTCTACAGACTTGTCCATGTAATCTTTTGCTTTATTTGGAGAGTGTGGCGTATAGCTGTAAACACTGAGGAGAGATTCTGTGGCTTGTCTAATGCTAACGTTCTTAAAAACCATGATTCTGCAAGGGTCCTTTATTAAAGGAAATGCTTTTCTATAGAATCCTGAACAACTGAAGAACCTTTTGCACGATGGAGAATAGTTTGTTCTACACAGCATCTTTTAGAAAAGGGTTCTATTTAGCACCAAAAACGGTTACGTTATGAAGTTTGTTACAACAGAGGAACCGATTTTGAAGTCTTGAAGAACCCTTTCCTTAAAGGTGCTGTGTAGAACCATCTTGAACAAGGCAACGAACCCATAACTGCTCCCTTGGCGTCGGGGATGTCTGCCCCCTGCCCTGGGGGTGCGTTCACAGCCCCTAGTGCACTAGTGTGTGTGTGTGTGTTTGTGTGTATATATGTGTGTGTTCACAGCCCCTAGTGCACTAGTGTGTGTGTGTGTTCACAGCCTATAGTGCACTAGTGTGTGTGTGTGTGTGTGTGTGTTCACAGC